>NC_143537.1:1579115-1599115 GCF_031878675.1 Megascapheus bottae
TACACCCCTCTCCACGCGTGCACACCCCCTCCACGCGTGCACACCCCTCTCCGCGCGTGCACACACCCCCTCCACGCGTGCACACACCTCCCCTCCACGCTTGCACACCCCCCTCCACGCGTGTGCACACACCCCCCTCCACGCGTGCACACCCCCTCCACGCGTGCACACCCCCCTCCACGCGTGCACACCCCCTCCACGCGTGCACACACCCCCCTCCACGCGTGCACACACCCCCCTCCACGCGTGCACACACCTCCCCTCCACGCGGTGCACACCCCTCTCCACGCGTGCACACCCCCTCCACGCGTGCACACACCCCCCTCCACGCGTGCACACACCTCCCCTCCGTGAGTGCACAGCCCCCCTTCCGCGCGCCGCGGTGGGCCGGGCCCCTGGGGTGAGGTCAGCCCCCCCCCTCCAGGCATCCCGGGGTCCGAGGGGCCGCCCCGGTCCGTGGGTTGAAGCGGGGCCTTGCTCCCCTGCTCTGGCCCCGCCCCAGCCCCTGGTCCGCTGGCTGCAGTGGGTCTGGGGTGAGGCCTCTTGCCGTCCACTGCCCCAGCCTCAGAACGCGTCGCAGGGCGGGGATCTCCCCGCCTCCCAGCGCGCGCGTGGACAGGGCCCGCGAGCCTGCGCCTCCCCGGTGCGCGGGGGCCCAGACGTGACCACCACTCACCGCGGCGGCGGGGCCCGGCTGGCCTGGAACCAAGATACCCCCGATTGCCTCCGATCTCCACGTCCAGGGGGGCTCAAAGGCGACCCCCGTGCCGTCCCTGGCGCATGGGAGGGCGGCGCTGCGCTCCAGGGCCATCCTTCTGCCAGCCCCTCCGTGGGCAGTCAAACGCTCATGCTCCGAAAAACACCTTTCTCCAAGGGACTTTGGTCCAGTTCCCCTTAGTTTACACCCTGGGCAAAGGAAAAAGATGGGATGACTTCCTCGTAGAATGAAATGCAAGAAGAAAACAAAACCCAACAACTCAAAGGACGACTGGGCGGCTGAATTGTCAAGCGAATCAACTTGAAGAAGGATTGGGGCCCTGGACAGGAACTTCCAGCATCCCAGACCCAGGAGTCCCAGGGGAGCCTTCAGTGGCCAGGGCACAGACAGCACCCGCTGCCGCAGGGCGCGAGGTAGGGGTGGGGTCACTCCAGAACAGACACGAGGTGACAGTGTGCGGAGCACCTAAGAGGGCACAGGCCATCCGCACGCTGGCGGGCAGGAGCCCCGCCACAGCTCCACGCCACCCGGAATGTCTGCTCAGCCCCCTACGTCAGCAGGCACCCGAAGCTAGGCTCTCCAGGGAGGTGTAGAAACAAGGCCGCAGTCACCTGAACGCCAACACAGCGGGAGCAGAGGAAGAGCTCAGGCAAGAGTGGATGCCATGAGTCACAGGAAAGTGAATGACAGGAGACCCCCAGATGACAAGATTAGAGACCTGTCTGGTGAGACCTGTCTGGTGAGGCCATTTAACACATGGAAAGCAGAGCAGAGCAAACTAGGGCCCTGTATTCCCCGAGGGCAAGGAGGGGCCTGGCTTGAAGACCAAAAAGAAAGAAAGTGCAAGCTCTCCCAAGCTGCTCACGTCTCAGTCCACGAGTGTAGTGAGGTCTTGAAACCTGCGGGACTGTCACACCCCACTCACCCCTCTTTGGGTGACCCCACCCAGAAGCCTCCTCCAGCTCTCAGAGGCCAGTGGGGAGGCCTGGTGGCACTAAGGCCAGAAAGCCCCATCTCCACCAGCCAGCCACGTGAGGCAGTGCATACCCCCCCATCCAGGGATGCAGAAGGTCTGTAGGTAAACGATTACAGCCTATGGCTGCTGGACTCGAACTCTTGGAATCAAGCGTTGTTGTGGTCTCCAAGGAGCCGAGGTGAAAGGCAGGAATCACCATGCCCAGAACCTCAGAGGAGTCCGGAAGGAGAGGCTGCTTTGTCCCAGATAAGCATGGAGACAAAGCTAGTGGCTCGGGACTTGGTTCCAGCCCCTCTCCCAGCCTTTCTTGCCACAGGATGTCACAGCTTTGAATGACAGTGGAGAGAATGAACACTGACTGACCTTTGAAGACAGATTCACACTCGGCAGATGGGCTTGCTGAGTGTGTGTGTGTGTGTGTGTGTGTGTGTGTGTGTGTGTGAGCTGGCTTCCAGAAGATTCCAGCAGGACACCTGCATGACCCCCAGGGGACATGCCTAATTGACTCTTCAGTGTTTCCCGCAACAACTGTGCGGCTTGGCGGTTCACCAGTGACGTGTTGCCACGGAGACACTCCCACTCGAGCATCCCGGCCGTGGGGAAGCCACACTGGGAACGTGGAGGCTGGCCTGGAGCCTCCGATGGCTGAAAAGGAATGGTGCCACAGACCCAGCACGCGCCTCGCCGCCCTGCCTCCTGCACTGCCTCTCTGCAGGCTGGATCTGTTTTTCGGTGCCAGTCCTCGGCTTGAACTCAGGGCATCATGCTTACGTGGCTTTTCTGCTCAAGACTGCTGCTCTGCCATGTGAGAAACAGCTCTCCTTCTTGCTTTTTGCTGCTTAACCGGAGCTAAAAATCGCCCTACCCAGGAGGCTGAGATCTCAGGATGGTGGTTTAAAGCCAGCCGGGGCAAGAAAGTCTGTGAGACTCTTACCACCAAACAAGCCGTTAGTGGAGCTGTGGCTCCAGTGGTAGAGCACAAGCTTTGGATATAAATGCCAAAGAAGACAAGGTCATGTGTTCAACCCCAGGCCCAGCACCAAGCAAACAAACAACAGAAACATCTGGGAAACCCAGAAGCAAGGGGAGGGAGCCAAAGAGATGGAGAGGGAAGTCTTTCAAAAAGGCCACTTTTATTGATGGACATAAAACGAAAGGGTGTCCTCCACCGCCCTCCCCTCACCTGACAGTGGCTTCACTGGGCAGCTGAGACCCACGTGGCCCGTGGCAAGCCGGGACAGCGCCAGTGGCCGCGTGGGTAGAAAGGTGAGGTGTGCTGTGCCACAGCAGTGTTTGTAGACCGGGGGTCTGTGGGGATTCTGTGCCTCCACCCGACTTCTTATTGCAAGACAGCCTCTTAAAACAGGCGAGGCTGGCCTCGACGGCTGTCTGGGCAGCACAGCACTGCTTTCGCTCATTTAAATTCTCTTTCCCAAAAATACACTCCTAAGTACACAAACTATACTGTCATTTTGATGCTGGTTTGTTTCTCTTTTTGTATTTTTATGGGTTTTTTTTCCTCCTTCACTTGTTTAGTTTTTGTGTTTTAATCATCATCAGACCCAGACTAGGAAAAAATAAAATTAAATTAAAAACAAATAAACTGTGTCCATCTCAAACCACCAAGAGTTCTAGAGGACTTGTGACTTGGTTCCTTCATGTGACAACACGTAAGTATGTTCCCCTCAGGTGGGGCGGGCTGGCTGGCCGAGGGACACAGGAAACACTCCTCCAGCTGTCAGACGTCGTCCGCAGACAGGGCTGGGCTGTGCAGCCGGGGCCGAGTGAAGAAAGCCATCTTCTCCCTAGAAGGGCAAGCCAAAGACGTCGGCCGTGGCAGGGGTGAATCTCAGTTCGGGTGCTAGGATGGGGACTCAGGGAGAGACACCTCCGTCCCGGGCCACAGAGATTCTCAGTTCCAGGTCCTGCAGAAGCTTTCCTGAGGTCCAGTGGGGACCACCAGACATTTATAACACGTGGGGCACTCAGGCCCAAAGACCTCCAGCCACCGATTTTGTACTAGCACGGGTGACATGGTGAGACTCCCCCCGCCCCATCGTGGATGGCATCTGCCGCCTGTCCGCTGCAGCGTGGGGAGGGCTGGGAGTGGGGCGGTGGCCGGTGTTACACAGGAAGATCCCGCAATTGGCCGAGGCCATGGCCGCCGGGAGAGCCCGCAGCGCCCAGGGCCAGCGCCGGCCCACCTGAAGCACTGGACCTCCGGCGGCTCCTGGTGGCTCTGGCCCCGGAGTCGTGGCCCGTCCTTGGCAGCCGCCCCCATCCTCAACTCCGTCGGCAGCTCACTGTGAGGCTCCGTGCCGTCCACCTGTGCAGCAAAGCCAGCGGGCCCTGAGACACGAGGGCCTCCCCCGCCCCCCCCCCCCCGGGCCTTCCACAGCCAGCCGAGGTCAGCCGCCTGACCACATCCGGAGCCTGTACCCCGTGGATCCGGCTACTCAAGGTTCGAGGCCAGCCAGGGCAGGAAACTTCACAAGACCTCACGTCACCCCGGGGGTCAAGGGATGACACACATCTGTCATCCCCACAAGTGCACCAGTGAGTGCACACGCACGGGCACACGAGGGCGTTCAGGACATCTGCCAGCACACAGCCTGGCACCATCAGGCCTCTCCTCAGAGCACGGGCTCTCGATGGGCTGCCCAGGCAGTGATGAGGGGCAGGCAGCCCTACCTCCCTGGTTCCTGGGCTCATCTCTGAGTGACATGGAATCGCCAGGTCCCTGGAGGCAGGCCAGTCACCCCGGCTCCTCCGGAGGCTGAGATCCGGGGATCATGCTTCAAAGCCATCCCAGGGGCGGGAAAGTCCTGCGGACTCTCCTCCAAAAGCCAGAGAGGAGCTATGGCTCAAGTGGTTGAGCACCAGGCAGATTCTGTGACAGCTGCACTTAGGCCCAGGACCCTCACAACACACAAAAGGACCAACATTTTGTGATGAGCCGAGGCGGGGCTGGTCAGCCAGGAGCCAGGCTCAGGACGGCCTTATATGTGGGGGGGCCTGGCTCAGGCCGGGCCTTGCGTGGGGAGCCGTCTGAGGGCATGCTCACCCTTCTCTCCAGAAGCTGCAGCAGCTGGCGGAAGCGCTCGTCCTCACACAGCCTCGGGGGCAGCTCCCTCTCCCCCAGGCTCCGGGCCTGCTCCAGATGCTCCTTCAGCTCCTTCAGCACCGAGATCTCCTGGGTCAGCTGGCTGTGCCAGGTTCTCGTGGCCTGCAGGTCCAGTTCAAGGTCCAGCGAAGTCCGGGCCAGGCGCTCAGGGCGCAGGGACTTCACGGACGAGGGCTGCAGGGAGCGGGGATGGCTTCGTCACCGGGAGCCCACGGCCCTCTCTTCCGACCCCAGGGTGGACCCCCACTCCTCCGGGACCCCTCTGCCATCTTCCTGGTACACAGCCCCCATTCCCTGAGCACTGTGCCACGACCGTGCCACGTGCATAAGGCTGGAAAAGGCCACACAGGGACACTGAGAGCCGGCAGGCAGCTGGCCAGGCCCTGGCCCTGCCGTCAGGACCACACAGCCCACTGTGGGGGGACAGTCACATGACCCGCAGCTGGCCAATCGGGCCTCCATTCACCCTCGGTGGCCGTGCCTGCCTAGGTCCCCCGGGCAGGAGCCACGCGGGGCGGGGCCTTCCGGAAGGGGCCGGCAGGGGACCCTCACCCTCTTCAGACGGACGCTGCGCCTCTCCAGGGAGTTCCGCACAAAGGGGGGCTTTTTGGACAGGGTGGAGCTGTCGCTGTCACTCCGGTTCAGCTACAAGACACAATCCGGGGACGCCGGATTGGTAAGAAGAAGACATTCTAGAAGGGTCTCTGGGTGGACACAGCCCCAGAGGCCATTCACACACACCACACCAAGGCAGGCTGCACAAAATGGGATGGGGTGCCTCACCACCTCCTTCCAGCAACCCCCAAATAAAAATGAACCACCGTGCAAGGATAACACGGCTGGCACACAAGAGTGCTCTCCCATAGTCTAGGGAGACGGCAGGAAGATTCAGGCCGACCACGGGGAGTGGATTCCCGTCGCCCACCATGCCTCTCGGGGGAGAGTGGAGCAGACTGCTGGAAGGTAGAGAAGGGACGCCGTGGGATTTGGCCAAGGAGACCTGTGGCCCCTGAGCTGCTGGGATTTGAGGTCTGGGAGAGCAGCCGTGGAGAGCTGGGCCAGCGCGGGCCTCGGGTACTTGAGTGGGTAGTTAGAAACACTTGTAGATTTGTTGTGGTGGGGTGTTTCGGATTGTGTGTGTGTGTGTGTGTGTGTGTGTGTGCTGGTCCTGGGTCTTAAACCCAGAGCCTGGACGCTGTCCCTGAGCTCTGTGCTCGAGGCTAGCACTCTACCCACTTGAGCCACGGCTCCACTTCCAGCTTTACGCTGAAGAATGAGATACGAGTGCCACAGACTTTCCTGTGCTGGCTGGCTTTGAACCGTGATCCCCAGATCTCAGCCTCCTGAGCAGCTGGGACTGTCAGGCAGGCTCCAGGCAGGCCCTCCAGCCGGTGAGCCAGAGCTCTACTTCCTGTATTCCCAGAGGGGAAAAGCCAGGTCACCTTCTCCCTCTGACCAGGCACCAGCCCGCCCGTGGGCTTCCGCACGGGGAGACAGGCTGGAGGAGCTGGGGTGCCTTGGGGAGGGCGGCTGCGGGCTCACTCACCCGGCATGCGTGCTGGCTCTGGGGCCCGGGGGAGAAGGTCTTGGAACGGATGATGGTGTTCCCTGGAAGGAAGGGTCCTGGTGAGGGGAGGCCCGCCGGGTCCTTGGGCCGTACCACTGTGGGGGAGGCTGTCATGGCGTCAGTGTTGGTCTCTTTGTCCACCTTTGGGGGGGGGGGAGTCACAGCTTTGAGGCCACTGGAGCCCACGCAGTCGCCTTTCAGTGACTCGTCCCTGGAGCTACGGCCAGGCCTGCGTGGAGGGTCCCCTGGCACGTTCCCCTGAGCGGGGTGAGGGGGGTGGTACCTCAAATTCCCACCTACAGCTCCCACCCTGGCTCCCCCTGAAGAGAACCGAGGTCCTTTCCAGAGCTACAGGGGCTGCCCAGCAAGGCTTGCTTTAAAAGCATGAATGAAGAGAAATACAGAGACGCTGGCCAGGCCTTCTGGGGGATACAGAGACATGCTCCCGTCAGTCTCGAGGTCTCATCAGCTGTGACATGCACGTGTTTGCGTGTGTACACATGCACGCGTGTGCATGCACGAGCTGGGACTGGGGCTTGGACTCAGAGCCTTGTGCTTCTTTTTTCTTTTAGTTGTATGGGAGGGCTCCAGTTCACGTGTCACTCACAAGTTCCAAGCATCCTGATCATGTCACCGTGGGTGGGGTCCTGGCCCTGTGCTCTCCTCAGCCGGCCTGTGTGCTCAGGGCTGGCGTTCTACCACTTGGGCCCTGCTCAGCCCGTCCGGGCTGCCATTCCTCTCGTGGTCTCCGATGCCAGGGAGACCCTGTCTGCAGGCCCGGGCCGCCCGGGCCCCGGCGCTTACCTTCAGTGCCCACTGCCCATCAACACCCAGACAGGCTTTCCCCGAGAACAGGTCCTCCACGACCTCCTCTTCCTCCTCGGCCACAGCCTCGTTCTCGCTGGTCTCCTCTGTCCTCCTGTGACACAGGACGTGGGGCTTGCCACCCAGAAACACTTCGTGCCCTGCCCACCCGCCTGGCTTCTTCCCACACGGCTGTTTAAACGGACCTCAGTGGCGGGCGTCTGGGCCCCGTGTACAGGCCTTGGGTTCTCTCCCCAGCCAGACAAAACATCTAACTAGGCAATGGATACGGGCGGCTCAGGCCCAAACTCAAGCTCCCCAGAGCCTGAGATCTTCTCTGTTTCTTTTTGTCTGAGGCTGGGACTCAAACTTGGTACCTGATGCCTTCACTCATTCACACACTGGCTCCGACCGACCAACCGACCGACCGACCGAGCCTGCAACCCTGGAGGCTGGCTAGTTCTTTTCTCATCTCTTCCCTTTCTTCCTCTTTTCCCTTCTTTTTTTAGATCTAATGATCAAAGTTCAAAGCCGGAATGTCGGTGAGACCCTCCTCTCCAATCAACCACCAAAAATCTACAAGTGGAGCTGCAGCCTGGAGGCCAAAATGCTTGGGGGACAGTCACCATGCCCTGAGCTCAAGTCCCAGGACAGACAGTGACAGTCTGTCTGTCTGTCTATCCATACACACACACACACACACACACACACACACACACACACCAGGGACCCAGCCGTGACACTGTGACATCTGTTTTGGACAGACACCAAGTCCCCAGGGGAGACAAGGGACTAGTGTGGTTTATAATGACTTTCTCCTGCGTTTATTCTGAGGTTTGTTTTGCTTGGGGATTAAAAAAAAAAACCAAACCAAAAACAACAACAAAAACCCCACTACCTCCACCACCTCCACCACCACCGTGCAATCCCCTGCCCCAATCCTGTCCTCTGCTGTCTGGAAGAGATCAGGAGAGGGAGGTGCAGAGGGGGATGGGGCTGGAGGGGGAGGGGAGACTGGTCAGGAGGGGAGGTTGAGTCTGGGGGTTCAGGGGCAGCAGGAGTGGATACCCCAGGACCCAGAGCAGCTGCCCAGCTCTGGAGGAGGCTCTGCCCATCCAGCAGCCCTCTGCCTTTGTAAGTCTGAGCGGCAGGAGGTGGGGAGAGGGGGCTGCAGGGGGAGAGAACAGAAGGTGGTTGCTAGGAGACAGCTTGAAAAAGTCTTCACACAAGCTGGGAATCCAGAGCAGACCAACTGATCTGGTGCCAGGTCCACAAAGACAGGACCTGGGCCTGTTTCTGGCATCAGACCTTTGTCTGGGTCCACTATAAGACAGCCCGCACTCCAGGGGTGCCAGAGAGGAGGAGGAGGAGGAGGAGGGGGAGGGGGAGGAGGAGGAGGAGGAGGAGGGGCACACAGGGGAAGTGGGCAGCCAGATACAAAGGAACACAAAAAAAATCCCAGGTCACAGTCACAGTCGGTGTCCGAGGCCTCCCGACACCACCCAAGCCAGGGAGGCGTCTTGAACCTGGGAAACAGCGAGGATACTTATTTGTGACAGGTGCAAATGCGCACAAAGCACACTTCAGCATCCACCATGGAGGTGTGCGTAGCACAGGCACGGCCGTTCACACGTGTGTGGGGTTCTGCGCGTGGCCAGAGCAGACTAGAGAGACGGCGGACCCGAGCTGCTTTTTAAGCAGATGGAGACTTCCCCTTTCTCTGTGTTATCACATGTGCTCAGGATCGATCTTACCCCGTCGCCCACGGAGCTCAGAAGCCCGCCTCGCTCACCAGCTGTGGGACACCGGTGGAGGGTCTCCCCGTACCTCCTGCCTTTTCTTCAGCTCCACCACGGTCTGCTCCAGCAGCGCGGACACCGCATCCTGCAGAGGCAGAGGCTGTCTGGGTCACTTAGAAATAGGACAGGCCCCGGGCTGGTTATGTGGCCTAGTGGGACAGTGTTTGCCTAGCATGCGTGAAGCCCTGGGTTCGAGTCCACAGTACCGCATATGCGGGAAAAGCTACAAGTGGTGCTGTGGCTCAAATGACGGAGAGCTAGCCTTAAGCAAAAGAAATCCTCCCCAGGTCGACTTCAAACTCCATGACAGACCGGAAAAAGAAAGAAAAAGAGAGCGGGGGGGGGGGAGGGAGGAGGGAAGAAAAGAAAAGAGAGAGTGGGCAGGGCTGGGAGCTGGGAAAGTGGTAGATGGCTTGCTTTGCAAACAAGAAAAACAGGAAAATCACAACAATGGAACAGAGGGCCTGGACTGTGGCGAGCCCCCCGAGGTTAGAGCACACAGAGGGGGGACCCAAATGCAGCAAGAGGCTGGGGGGATGCAGTGCCCCATGGCCTGAAAAGGCTTCTGGGGCACCTGCCTGGGGAGAATGCCCGCCGACCACCAACCACGGGGACCCCTACCCCCTCCCGCAGAGCCCTGCGTACCATGCTTGTGGGGCCTGGGGTCCCCAGGGCAGGGGGCTCCCTGCTCAGCTGCTCTAAGTCCTGGGAACTCAGGAGGTTGTACCAGCGGGTGACCCTGTCCCCAGACCGGCTGACCTCGGCCAGGCTTATCTGGGCTCCTCCCTGCAGACAGGACGGAGGGAGGTGCAAGTGAGGGCTCCAGGGGTCCTGAGGCGGGCCGCCGAGAAGCAGGTGGATGCCGTCACACAGCCACGGGGGGCACAGGGCTGACAGGCTGGCCTGAGGGAGCCTGGCCGCCAGCACCACTGGGCAGAGACGCAGGAGGGGCTCTGGGATGCTGTGTAGCCCCTGGGGAGAATGGTGGCCATGTGTTTTCTAAACCCACACAGCCCGGGTCTGGCAGGGGGACACAGAATCCGTCCAGTTCCAAGTGTGCCTTTTTGGTGGTTGTTTTGGTATGAGGGAGATGGGAGCTGGGCCTTGTTTCACTCAACAACTGTTCTACCTCTTCATTTTACTGCTTATTATTATTATTATTGTTGTTGTTGTTGTTGTTATTATTGTTGCTTGCCAGTCTTGGGTCTTGAAATCAGGGCCTGGGTACTGTCATCTTATCTATTTTTTTCCCCAGGGCTGGCACGTTACCACTTGAGCCACAGCTCTACCTCCCTGGTGGTTCACTGGGGTAAGAGTCTCCCGGACTTCCCTGCCCAAGGTGGTTTTGAACCGTGATCCTCAGACCTCAGCCTCCAGAAGAGCCAGGAGTGTCAGTGTGAGTCGTTGGCCCCTAGCAAATTTTGTATTTTCTTGTTGCCCTCGGGTCTCACTAACTTTGCCCAGGCCAGCTTTGAACTCCAGATTCTCCCACTTCTGCCTCGAGAACTGGCCTTACGAGGGTTGCCACCGAGTCTGTCCATGGTGATGTAAGTGCTGGGAGGCTAAGGCAGGGCATTCAGCCTTCTGGGCCTGGCAGCTTCAGGCCGCCCTGCTCCTGCTGAGGTCGGAGGCCGTCCTTCCCAAGCTCTAGGCTCAGACGCCGTCCCACCCAGGTTCCACTGGAGTCACCGACTACGTGATTTCAAAACAGGCAGGGACTTCTACAAGCTAACGGTGCTGGGAGCGGAGCAGCCCCTCCTCCTCCTCCTCCTCCTCCTCCTCCTCCTCCTCCTCCTCCTCCTCGCTCACGTCCTCTCCTCCAGACACCAAGCCTGCAGCCTGGCATCCATCCCCACTGCCCACGGGAGAGAGGCTTCACTGGTACCCGCAGAGGCCGCATGGAGGCAGAGGGGCTTTGCCTGCTGCCATGGAGACGGTGGTGGGAGGGAAGCCTTCTCTCTGGAGAGGAGCGTGGGATGCAGTCTCTCTTCTCAGCTTCACTCGAGAAGCCCTGGGAAAAGCTCTCCTCCATTCAGAATGGCCTGGCCGTTCTGCGCCAGCAGCAACTCCACGGAGCCCCCGCTCGCTCGCTTAAAGAGCAACACGGGGGCTGCAGGCCAGCACCCGCCTGGACTCCACAGTGGCGGCTCCGGCCCTGGGGTCCCCGGGTCACCCCCTCCTGTGACTCGGTTTCCTGGCTGGCTTATGGTATTTTAAACCACGTGCATCAACGTTTCTCAGGAACGTGGTCCACACACCACAGCTGCCCGACACACAGCCCCGCGTTCAGGTCAATAAAACCCCATGGACGTCCGTGGGGCTGTTCTGGGGCAGACTCTGGGTATGCGTGGACACCCGCTCGCTCTGCATCCTGGCTACGCAAAATACGACCCAGACATGGGGCTAGCCTCCGCCCCGGCCTGTGTCTCCTGCCTGCCTTAAGGAAAGCTGGAGGGCAAATGGACATTTGGACGGACGGATGGACGGACGGAGCCCTCACCAGGCACTCCTCGGCGTGGCTGAGGTCGGCGGCGGCACACAGGTCCACTCGCAAGGTCTTCTGGTGAAGGGCGGGGTAGGACATAGACGCCCAGAACGCCTCGTTGACCACCAGGCTGTGGGCCGGGGCCAGGGGCTGCGTGCGGAACAGGCAGGCGCTGTTCTCCAAGCAGGGAAGCACAGCCAGGCGGATGTTCCTGCAGGGCAGAGGGCCGAGCCGGCTCAGCCCGGCTACCCAGGGGCTGCCCGTCTCCCTGCAGACAGCACTGCCCACTGCGGGGCCCGAGGCGCCCGGGTGGACACGCAGAGGTCAAAGGGCTCACCCTGCAGAGGGGTCACCACGCCACTACGACAGAAGCCGCCCTCGGACCCCGAGCCTCCCTTCTAGGCCTCACAACTCTGTGTCCCTACAGGTGACGAGGTGAGAGGTCACATGCACACGGCACACAGGTGTCTGCAGCTGGCGTGAGACACAGGGCAGATAGCGGGCCAGGGTGGGCCTCAGAGAGGCTGACCTTCACCCTGCCACGTGGGAGACGTCCCAGGGATCCAGCAGGCACGGAAGCATAGGACCGTGCCACCTGCAAACACAACAGACCGCGTGGCTTCTCCCTCCCCTACGGAAACCTCGCTGCGGCGCTCCTGTCTCACTGCTCTGGATGTGCCCGGTGAGAGTGGGGGCGCGGACGCTGGGTCTGGTTCCTGACCCCAGGGGGCAGCAGGGCACTCACACTTTCCGGTCCTGTTGGAGGGACAGAGCGGAGAGGTTGTGCAGCTGAATGACCAGGATGGTGAACTGCTTCCGTGGCTCGTCGAACCTGAAAGGAGAGGGGGAAAAGATACGTGTAGGTCACACACTCGTCCCTCTCCCGTCTGTACGGGCACATGCGTGTGTGTGTCTGTGCCTGCCTGTCTTTGCATCTGTCCGTGTGGAGAGAAGTCCCGAGCTGTCTGCTGTCATCTGAATGTTTACACACGTGCCAAAAGTGTGTGTGAAAGATCCTGGCACGGATGTGTTGACAACACAGTACTATCACGAGTCCCACTCCTACTACCAATAACAAACAGCAAGGTTGAGCCTGTCACCACAGCTCCTGAGGAGGCCTGAGAGCTGAGGACCACGGTTCAAAGCCAGCCTGGTGGGCAGGAAAGTCTGTGAGACTTTATCGAATGAACCACCCAAACGCTGGAAGTCGAGCTGTGGCTCACGTGACAGAGCACTAACCTTGAGTGGAAAAATAAAAAAAACAGTTCAGGGACAGTGCCCAAGCTCTGAGCCCCAAGATTGGCACAGACAAAGTTGAAGCTGCCCACCTCCACCCACGGCAAAGACAGCACGTCGGTTCCACGCAAACCCAGGCTGCAGCCCCGGGGACGACCTGAGTCCGGATGGTCGGATCCTGGACGGGCCATTCCAGTGAAGCAGGCCTGTGCAGCCAGGCTCTGGGCAGGCCACAGGTCACCCACCACCCTGAGTTGCCATCGGAGGTGGGGGGGGCTGGCACCCCCCGTGATCAGAGGCATAGCACAGCCGGCGGGTCCAGGGTGCCGCTGCTGGCCAGGACACCTGAGTGGGCCCCCGGGCCCTGCCTCCCCCCCCCCCGTTACTCACTTCAGGGCCACCTGTGCCCGAGCCGTGCCCCCAGCTTCCGATTCACCACCGAACGCAGCAGCGTCACCAGTGCCCAGTCTGAAAGGCGGCAGAGGCCGGGTCAGCCTTCCACAGGCCCCTGTGGGGTCACGGGTCGTCCGTTTCCCCACAGTGATCAGGAAACAGTTCTCCCTGGGAGGTGGGGCTGGGTCCCCTGGGGGAACTCTGCTGCTCATTTCCTGGGGTGCCCTCAAGGGAGAAACCCCCTTTTCCTGCCACTGCAGCCCTGGCTCACCAGTGCTTTCCAAGTCAGACACACTGGACGGCAGCCCCCGTAGCCAGTGTCCTCCTGGTGTCTGCCTCTCCCACCACCCCACACGGGGCTCCTCCTTCCCTGGCCTTCCCATCCCTCCTCCCCACACCTCGCCGGCCTCCCCACAGCTTGGCTTGGGTGCCACACTCAGAGGCCACGGCCTCTGATGGCATTTGGGGACTCACCTCTGCACGGAGGCCTCATACACACCACTGTCCCCAGCCACGGACTCATCGGACACCGCCTTAGAGACACAAGCCACGTCCAGTCCATACGAGGGAGCCACATCCAGAGCTGCAGCAGGAGAGGCAGACCGGGCTCAGAAACCAGCGTAACGTCTTGGCGTCTCCAATGCAAGCGCTGGTGGGGGGCTTGGCTCTGTGGTCTGGGCCCCCGCCCGGGCCGTGAGTACAATCCCTGCCTCCGTGGGGGGCGGGGAAGGCCTGCTCTCCTCTGGTCCTGTGGGCCAGGCACTGTGGATGGGTGGCACAGACAGGTGGTGGAGATGGGGCTCTCCCAGGATGAGGTTGGAGCCTCAGTGGCCACGCTGACTCTGAGGCCACAAACAACTCCATGCAGAGGAGCCCAGAGCACTGGGCAGGAGCACCTTTCTGCCAGGGGAGGAAGCTCTCCCATGACCCCCACAGGCCTGACCCCCCTGGGCCCTTGCCTGCCCACAGTGTCTGTGCTCGGCCCCCTTCTACCTTGGCCCACGGTCTCACACTCCAGTCCCTCCTTCTCTAGTGGGTATGGCTCCGGCAGGCTGCCACCGAGGCTCAGCTCACAAAGGGCGGCACTCAGGCCCCGTTCTTCCAGCTCCAGGGGGCCGAGGAAGGCGTCTCCGGGCAGAAGGGTGTCGGCAATGAGAGGGGAGCAGGGAGGGGACAGGGAGGAGAGAGAGGAGCGGGGGGACAGGGAGGCGATGGACTTGGGGGTGTTGCCCAGGGGGCGTGGGGCTTGCAGGCGGCCCCCGCTCTCGGCCCCGCACAGCCTGAGCTCTGGGCCCTCCAGGATGGTGGAGACACCGCCGGAGGGCCGGAGCAGAAGTTCCACCCTGCTGGCCAGCTCAGAGCCCAGCGGTCCCAGGGGGTCACAGCAGAGGTCGGGGAAGCTGTCGATGCTGGAGGTGAGGGAGCCCAGACTGCTTCCCGAGGACAGGGACTGCGTGCTGCTGGAGAGTCTGGGGCGGGGGGGAGGGGGGGAGGGAGAGAGGGGGTGAGGGTCACGGGCCTTTGGGGAGTACCTCGGCCACTTGGAACCAGCCCCCCCATCCCAGGACGACTGCAGCCAGACGGAAGACACTGGAGCCGCTGCCGGGAGACCTCCTTAGACTGGTGCAGGACCCGAGGCCGGCCAGGGCAGAGGCCGCCCGGGGCAGAGGCCACCCGGGGCATGGCCCCCCTCACCCAGAACTCACCTCCTGAGCTGGCCGTGCAGCGTGGCCAGCAGCCGAGTGGCGTCCTCCAGCTCCTGCACCAGCTGGCTCCTCGTACTGTTGAGATGGCGCCGTGGTCAGGCCCCGGCCATCCACGCCCCTGCAGCCCCTCCAGCGTGGACCGACACACACACACACACACACACACACACACACACACACGCGCGCGCGCTGACCGGAGCCAGCACCACGCCGCTCGCCCATCACAACAGCTACTCAGGAGGCTGAGATGGGAGGATCGCACTTCACAGCCGGCCCGGGAAGGAAAGTCGTGAGAGTCTCCAGTGAGCCACCAAAAGGTCAGCCTCAGCAGAAAAGCCAGGCCCCGAGTTCAAGCCCCAGTCGTGACGTGTACACCCACAGGGTGGCAGGTGAGTAAGGTAACTACAGGATTATAAAGTACTTAGAGGCTCTACTTCCCTCTCTTCTACAAGCTCCTTCTCTGCTGGGCAATGGGTTACAGCCACTGCAGAGGAAACAGGGCCCTGGCTCTTGAGCAGGTAGAAGAACCACTGTGCTTCAGGGACAGCTGCACTGCCCACTCGTGTTTTAGCTGTGTTAACTTGCCGCCAACATCGCTTTCCTTTCCAGTGACATTAGTGGGGCTGGAACTCGGGGCCTGGTCGCTGTCCCTTCAGCTTTCGTGCCGGGTAACGGCAAGCCAGATTCTCATGAACTGTCCTGCCCGAACTGGCTGCCAAGCTCAGCCCTCACATCTCAGCGCCCTGGGCAGCTGGATGGCAGGCTGAGTCCCCGGCACCCGGCTTGCTGTCCACCCAGACCCAGCCTCGGGGGACACGGGGGGTGGAAATGACCAGTACTCCCAAATGCCTGCATGGAAACTTCTGTGGTCGTCGTGATTTTTTTCTTCTTCCAGTGCTGGGATAATAGAACCCAGGGCCTTGCTTGCGCCAGGCGAGCACTCCACGACTGCACTCTGCCTCCACCCCTTGGAAAGGCACACTTCTGAAAGCCGGCACCAGGCAGCCATTTTAGAAACCCGAGTCCCCTTGGAAAGCTCCAGGACCCCTCTAGCACACGGCTCCATCCCTGCCTGGGGGATCTCCTTATCCTTCTCTTCCGCTGGGCCTGCAGGATGCTCCGGTCCATCCCTCCCGTCACCTGACCCCAGACCCGCCTCTCGATCAGCGCCTTGCTCTGTGTGTCCCGAGCCATCTGCAGGTCCTTCTCGAGCCGCTCCACCTCTCCCTGGCTCCGCTTCTGGGGACTGGTGAAACGCATCTCTCTGAGCAGCTTCTCCTTCTCATTGATGAGGATCAGCCGGTCCCTCTCTGAGTCTAGCACCCCGGGCCAGGCCTCGCTGTCAAGCCTGGCCAGCTGGATCTTCAGGCTAGCCATCCTGAGCACAGAGAGGACGAGGGTGGTGGATACAGGCTGTGGGGTGGGGACGCCTGCGGTCACACCCAGGCACACGACCTCGCGAGTGGGTGCCAGGCCTGCGCCCAAATGCCAAGCCGACTCTGTGGAAATGGGTGCAGAGCCGAGGTCCCCGCTCGTCCGCTCCCTGGGTGCGGTGAGACGGCGGGAGAGGAAAGAGCAGGTTCCCTGGGCTCCCCAGCACGACAGCCCGGGACGGCTGTGAAGACCAAGGCGCACACAAGCCCCAAACCAATCCCACAGCAGCAGCTGCAAAACCTATTTAGAGCCGGAGGTCTGAGGACTGAGCCTGGCTGGCTCGAGTACCAGCTAAGAGCTGAAGGGAGGAGAGGACGCCTTGTGCCTTAACCGCTCTCTTCTCCCCAACGAGACGGCAAAAAGGGGGAGTGTGCCTTGAATTGCAGCCGTAGCGTGTGCGTGTGTACACGCGTAGCCGAGGCCCACACAGCGGCCCGTGCTGTCATCTCAAGCTACTCAGGAGGCAGGGAGAAGGCCGAGGGCATTCCACAGCAGGCCATGCAAAACAACTCTGTGTCAAGCCATAAGGCAGGGTGGAACCGTGCTGGGCCCCGCTCCACCCCACAGACCCCAGCCTCCAATACCGTCTCTTGGCCTCTTCGTATCGGAGCCGCAGTCTGACTTTCTCAGCCCACTGGTTGTTGCTGCCACCACCGAACTAGAGGAAGAGAAGAAAGCCAAGGATGACGTGGCTGCGGTGGCTGGGAGGGAGCTGACAGCTTGTGTAGCCACAGCAGAGAACCGTTCATCCCCCAGACGGGGGAAGCCTACCAAGCCAAAACACGCTTTCTCCTTCAGCCCCAACAGGCAGCTGCCTGATCAAGAAGAGAAGCACCCTGCCTCTGGGCCTGGTTGTCACTTTATAGCCTTGAGTGGCTCAGAGCCACACAGTGAGGGAAACACAGGACACAGCGGAGAGGCAGAGGGCGACGGTCAATACGCAAGAATGCAGCCAGTGGCTTATGCCCTGTCATCCCAACCTCTTAGCAAGGAGGCTGAGATCTGAGGATTGCAGTTCAAAGCCAGCCTGGGAAGGAAAGCCTATGAGACCATCTCCAGTTAACCAGAAGTGGAGCTGTGGCTCTAGTGGTAACACAAAAGTTCTGGGACAATGTCCAGGCCCAGAGTTCAAGTCCCCAAGACTGGCAGAAAAGAAAAGAGGTTGTAGCAGGTAGGGGGTGCACAAATCCTCACGCTTGCATGCGGACATCTGGGTGGTCGTGGAGGAGCCAGAGAAGCATAGTGGGTCCCCAGATGCCACCACACAGCGCCTACAGACCAGCCTCGGTCCCTCCATAGTGTCCTGCTACCCGCGTGGGGGACACAGCGCCAGCCTGCCCATCCCGCCCCCACCCCGCGGGACCACTCACGCTTCCGGAGACGTCCGTCTGCGAGCTCACGTCCAGAAACTGCTTGGGCAGCGGGCAGCCCGCGCTCTCCAGGGAGCTGCTGCTGGACCAGGGGTCCGAGGGAGACGCTGGCTCAGGGCGGAAGCCTTCCTTCAATGCCGCCAGGCTCTGCGGCAGAAGGAGGGACAAAGGGGCAGGTTGGTGCTGAGCCTCTGGCGGGGAGGCAGCTCCGAGGTCCTGTTTCCTTGTCACCCCACACGTCCTGCCAGGCAGGGTCACAGGGGCGGCACTGTCCTCTCCCAAACACCAGATCTGCCCACGTTCCCTGCACGCCTCAGACCTACAGCCGGGGCTGCACCTTCACCCTGACCCTCATGGAGAGGTGGGGTGCGGAGTTTAGGCCTGGTGCTAGGAAAGGTTGATGGTCTGGGGACCCCGCAGCGCCGAGCTTTCGGGGGCCGGGGCTCTGCCCCCCTCCTCTTTACTTCTCAGGGAAGCTCTCCCACGTCTGCCCCCGGCCCTCCTCTGGACACCTCCTGAAGGACGCCGGGGATGCCCGCACGTCCAGGTGTGGGGTGGAGGTGGGCCACGTGCACACTTGGCCCCGGAACCAGGTGGGCCTCCCTCCCACTCCGTCTCCAGAGCAGCCAGGATGACAGGTGCGAGCCACGCGCCTGGGATGGAGCTGGGGGCGGGGTGCTGGACGCTGAGCCTCTGGGGCGTGCAGGGCATGGGGTACAGGGTCCGGGTGGGGGCTCATGCACCTTAATGAGGGCCTGCCTCTCCTTCTCCCCACAGCCGATGGCCTTCCTGATGGCTTCCGTTTCCTGCAGGACAGCCCGGACCTCGTCTAGTCTGTAGCCCCCCTGCGTGTCAGACATCTTCTTATCGATTCTAAGAGACAGGAGGTTGGCAGGTCAGGCACGGGAGCGGCCCTGGTGCCGGGGGATGGCACAGGCCTTGGGGGTCCAGACCCCCGGCCCTCGTGGTGTGTGCAAGCGTGTTTCCCTCCGTCGCTGTGTGTTCCTGCACCCAGGAGCACAGGCGAGGCGAGGATGTGCTGAGATGGACCAGCAGGCCTCACCCCAGAGGCTCCTTGCTCACCCCTAGAGGGGGCGTCCCGGTGGCACCGCGGGCACAGCCGTGTGCTGGGCCACAGCCCCTGGGGCGGGGGTCCCCCAGGGAGGCCGGCGCGGCTCTGGCTGCCTGGCCCGCCGGAGAGACGCCCTTTGTCTGCAGGGCAGTGAAAAGCTCCCAGCTGACCTTCTCTGGGGCTGGGGCAGCCCAGCTCTGGAAGGTGACCCCAGAAGGAATCGGGGTCCCCACCATGGTCCCCATTATGCTTACTCTCCAATTAAGCACACAGAAAAAGCTGGAAACGGAGCTGCAGCTCAAGTGGTACAGGGCTCGCCTTGAGCACAAAGCTCAGGGCACAGCATTCAGGCCCTGAGTTCAATCAAGCCCCAGGACTGGAGACAACAACAGACAACCCCAAACCCTACCACGACCACCAACAAACCCCACGTGGGTCAGAACTCGTTAGTTCTGGACTCCTGCCTTGGCCCTTACTCTTGCTGGCTGGGAGGCTCTGGCCTCCTCTATAAAATGATTAACTCACAGAAAAAAGTCTGTTCCCGGAGTAAAGAGGAGGCAACCAGGGGGCTACAGCAGAAGGGCTTCCAGCCCCCCCTCTCAGCCACCTGCTGGGGTGTGTGTGGGTGGGGAGAAGCCACCCCTCTCCTCCCATCACCACCAGCCATCCAGAACATCACATCGCCAAGCTCACAAGGAGCTGGGACTCGAACCCAGGCCTCTGCTTCAAGAACATACTGAAAGCTGGCTCCTCTTCCACCCTGGGCACAGAGCCAGGCTGGTGGCTGGAGTCTTATCTGGGCCAGATATCAAACACCACCAGAGGGCGGGGACAGGGGGCCAGCTTGCCAAAGGACAAGAATTTTCAATGCTGTGACAGAGCTCAAAGTGGCAAAACAGGTTTGCCAGGGCCAGAACGGCAGCAGAAGATCTGTGGGCAGGGGTGGGGTGTGGAGAGCAGGTCTGTAATGGCAGGAGGAGGACTGGCCCTCAAAGCTCCCACTCAGACCAGGCAGGGCCTTGAGAGGTCAGCGTGTGCCATCCCCTGAAAGGGCCCCGGCGAAGCACAGAGATGGAGAGCCAGGACTGGCAGGGATGAATGGCCCACGAGCACTCCACAGAAAGCCACAGTTGGTTATCTAGAAAAGCACGCACAATTGAAAACACAAGGTCACATTGCCGGCACGTGTGGGGTCAGGGCCCTGTGCCACGTGAGGCACCCCAATCCCACAGAGACAGACGTCACCAGGGTGTTGGGAATCACTGGTCAGCCGTCTACTTGGACCCTCTGCAGGCCCCAGGCAGCTGACACCCCCT
>NC_143537.1:2386615-2456615 GCF_031878675.1 Megascapheus bottae
CCTCTCCCCACTTCTCCCCTGCTCCCCCCACCGCACGCCACGGTTGGCCATCTACAAGAACAAAATACCTAACTGAGGAAAAGTGTCTCGCAATCACAGCATCTGTCTCGCTGGCACGCTCTGCCCGCAGTTGGGCCCTGGCTCAGGAGCTGCTGCTTCTTCAAGAAGTGCTGTGGGGCTGAGCTGTTAGTGGTCTTCTTCTTCTTCTTCTTCTTCTCTCTTCTTCCTCCGCACTGCCTGCTCCTCGTTCTCTCCCCACTGGATGGATGGTTGCACCTGCCTCCTTCTGACAGCCTCCTCGTGTGCAAATACGTCCCGTGGAGAGCCCCCCAC
This sequence comes from Megascapheus bottae, assembly GCF_031878675.1. NCBI lineage: Eukaryota > Metazoa > Chordata > Mammalia > Rodentia > Geomyidae > Megascapheus > Megascapheus bottae. The sequence continues at coordinate 2,386,949 of NC_143537.1, forward strand.
CCACCCCGTGGGAGAGCGCACAGGAATGCTGGAGCACTCACGTTCTTTTGCTTGCAAAAAAAAAAAAAAAAAAAGGTGTCTATAAAATCTCCTGGCATTTCTCAAGGGTATGCTCGGAGTATTATGTAAGCAGTTTCCTCCTTCAGCAAGAGAAAGAGATGCTTCGAGACACAGAAATAAAAATGCCCGCAGCTCTCTAAGGGAATTTCAAAATAGCAAGGGACTTCAATACCAAGGAGAGCACCTGGTTTCCCTCCTACCCAATCATGGCCTCCCCGGGTTGAGGAACCAGAAGCAGGAGGGAGGGCAGGGTGGTGGAGTGATGCGAAGCTGACCCATGGTGCCCTGGGGAAAACTACAGGCTGAAAAATCCTGCCATGTGTGCCAGGCCATGCAAAGCCCTGGGCTGCTGAAGTTTCTATGTTTTGTTTTTAGAGAAGCCCTTGAGGTGGGGCTGTGCGTTCACAGGAACCGTATTCCAGGAACCACACAGCTGTCTCCTAATCTGGAGCTTAAAATACTCCTGTCAGGCTCTCGTCCTTTCTAAAAAAGAAAATGTCTTCCAAAATCCACTTTCTTCAAACAATGACTCAATCCTGAGACCCCCTGAAGGGTCTTGATTCTTCGAGGAATTAGAAAAGATCTCCGGTTATTATTAGATTCCATTTTAGACAGAGAAGAAAGCAGAAAAAGTAGGCAAGACAAGCTTGCCTTTCTCCGGCTTGAGATGCTTTTGAAAAGTGCCACATTCAAAAAGAACTCCTTCAAACTATGGGATAAAACATCTACTGGACCAATTACTTTTAGCCCTATCCTTGAAAGCAAAGGTAATTTAAACTCCCCCTAAGACCTAAAGCCATTTAGGAGAACCCAAGTAGGTCTGTACATTTAATATTTTCTAGGAAATAAAAAAACCACAGACAAAAAGATTAAGCCTTCAAAGATCTCACTTATGGAAAACAACAACAACAAAACTCACAGTGGAAGGATTAATCTCTCACAAATTTCTGAAAAGAAGCTTTTGCAGGAAAAAAAAACAACAACACAGTCCTCTGGCTAGATCCGTTTGGTTTACAAAAAAGTAGAATTTAGTTCCATTATATCCTCCTTCTGTCCTCCTGTGATTTGGGGTTGTGAAAGTAACATTGTAATTAGCTTTTATCTATAGCAAGATGTATTTATGTAATAGGAAATTCTCTTTTGCGTTGTTAGATTTGTAATCATTGAAAGCTGTCCTTCATTGTTGGAAAGAATGACATTTGCTCGTGAAACAAGTATTTATTTCATCTTTTTATAATGTAGGGATACTCCAAGAAAACAGAAGCACCAGTGGCTTACTTTTCCAGCTACTCACCAGGCTGAGTTCTGAGGATCACAGCCTGAAGCCAGCCTGAACAGTAAGTCCACGAGACTTCTCTCTCCAATTCACCAACAAAATGTGGGAATCGTATTGTGGCTTACATCATAAAAATAAACAGAAACAAAAACTCATGGGCAACGCCCAGGCTTGGAGTTCAAACCCCAGCACATACTCATTCTTCACCTCCACCCCCACGCAAAGACACATAGTCTGTTTTAAACTTTATAGTTTTTTTTTTAAATTAAAGGTCATATTTAGAAGAGAAGCAAATATGAATATGAATAAGTCAGAGGCCAAGCCTAAAACTGGTATCTTTTCTAGATTTTTTTAAAAAAAGATTTACTAATAGTTCCATTTGTTTCCCATTTAAAACCCACTCATTGTATTCTCAGCAATCTACATGGCAATATGTGAGCTGGCCTCCACAAAGCGTTTGCTTTGTGTGTGTCACATGCAAAATTTACTTAAATTCCAGATAATTGCGAGTGCATCTGCTGGGCTTTGTCACTGGTCTATATGAAGATTTTCACAGTGTATACAAAGTGCAATTATCCAACAAGCAAAGAAAAAGAAACAGTCATTTCTGCAAATTACTGTCAGCTCCTTTATCACGGAGTAAGTTTGTGTTAAAAGAATACCAACCCCAACAACACTTTTTAAATGTGTTCGCTCCCGCCACATACATGATGCACAGTGAATGAGGGGAGGGGAAAGATCTTTGTTTTTTTTTTTTCAACTGTTAAAATTACTAGGTCTAAAACAAGGAATTTCAAATTAAAATCGTTATGCATTTTTAACCCTGGAAAGGGGAACAACATATCACAGGAACATCTGATCTAAACCAACGTGATAGCTTAGGTATTTGTTCTTACTGTCTATTTGTGATCCAATGCTTCAACTGCAGTCATACCATTTATCATTTCATTTTTTTAACGCTCTCATTTGAGACATAAACTGGCAGAATCAAGACCACAATGGAAAGGCAACATGGAACATTTAAGGGAACAAAAATAAAATCTCAAAGAATGACACGTCTTAATTGTAAAGTATTCGCTGTTTGCATGGCCTTGGTACTACTTCATTTGGGCTCCTCAGCTCATATTTTTCCTTCTTTCCCTCTTTCCTGTTATTTTTCTCCTCTGCTCTTTTTTTTTTCTTCCTTTTAGCTTCATGCACAATCCTATTTCAACTGTCACACTCATCTCAGCCAGCCTTCCTTCAAAGCCCAATCCAATTTCCAGACTTTTATACTTTATTCCAACTAAACAACATCAATGGGTCTCTGGACCCAGGACCTCAGACAGTAGCTAACCATAATGTCACTGAAACAAAGGACAAAACTATTTGAGATCAAAGAAACTTTGGAGAGTTTCTACTTACGTGAACTCCATCAATTCAGTGGCCGCTTATTTCCACATTAACCTCATTTAAATATCTTCATTATCATTTTGTAAAATGTACTATGTTACAGAACCAAAGCTATTAGTCATTAAAAAAAATCATCTCTGTATTCCCCAAACTGGAGAACCATCATTATCATTAATATTTCATGGAAGTATATTAAATGAGATGATATTCAATATTTAACTATCTAATCCTACAGTAATTTATATTAGAAAATACCAAGCATAGGAGAATTCAACCAGTTGAATTATTTTATTAGATGAACCTTTGTCATTGTTAATAACACTTCAGTATCTTGTATTTTTCCAGCACAGAATATAACATCCAAGGACTAAAAGTGATTTTGTATCTAATTAATTCTCAGACTCCTTGGGAGACAGTGATGGAAGGATAAATATATTAATTTAGAACTGGAGAATTAAGGGCTGAGCCTTCAGATGACAACGTTTTGCCAGCAATGTGGATTATTCGAAGGGTCTAACGCCTTGTTACATTTACAAATAACTTAGCAAGAGAATCTATAGGATAAGAGAAAGACTGAAACATTATTCTCACTCTACAGGATATCAATTTTTAATTTATTTACAAGCCAGTACTAGGCCATCCACAAGGCTCATTTATACTTTCCAGCAAATCTCTACATTCTTTCAGACCATGAATGGATTCCATACACTTACAGGCAAATATCGGCTCATTGTCTGTAAATTCTCTTTAATTTCAGAATGAGCAGTCTATGTTTGAACATGACCCGTGGTTCTATTAAAGGACTCTATGGGTTAAACACATTAAAGCGGGTCTGTTCTAAATTTTAATTTCTTTTAAAGCAAAATCTTTGAATCCAATACATTTTAGGCAAGGGAGGGATTGTTACTGCTATGAAACTTTTGAACACATACTCTGAGCACCCACAGATCAATGTGTATGTGAGGAATAATGATATGCATCCCCTTTACAAGTCTGACTGGCTGTACTTCCTTCTGCGAAGCTGGGGAATCCCATTCCGTAAGTCATACAATGTCCATTTTTGTCTCATTACAGCCCAGTAAGGTGAGCGAAAGTCAACTAAATGGATACACCAGCTTGGAATGGTGAACAAAATTCAGAGAGTGATAAAATCAAGGACAGGAGAATCTTCTAGGTCTGGTAGAAAGGCACTTTCCTGAGATGAGATTAAGGCATGAGCCCCTGCATTTGGTGATAAACCAAGAGCCAGTACCTCATCTTTCCTGGTTACTGAACATATTCTCTGTGCACTTCCATTATCCAGGGCTAGTCGCTTTACAAGCAAAAAATATTAATTGGCCTCCAAGACCAGTTCAGGTAGCCCCTTTATTTTGTGTTGGGACATCCCATAAATTAGTGGATCTTATGATCTTGTGAGTCACAAAAAGATATTCACCCTTCACAAAGAAGCCATGAGCAGAATGACCCAAAAGTCATGGACCATGTTTTCTTACAGGCGTGGACATCCTTATACCCAGGATAGGAAGAGAGAAGAGCCAAGGTTTAAACGTAGAATGCATTGTTAAAGGCACTCCCTAATTTTTTTTTGTTCCCCAATTTTTGCTTGTCCAATTCAGATCCACAAGGAACAGAAGGTGGAAAAGAAATTTTGATGGTCTAGGTACCATTTGTGGGAAACGCACTATGCACATCTTGAAAGTTACAGCAGAAAATGAGCGTTAACCAAGAGGTTGACCACTGATATCCGAAGTCAGAGCTGACTGTCTATGGTCCAAGAAGCTATTACCAACAGCTGACAGGGGTGCCGGCATCTCCACACACTTGCTTCCCTTCCACTTTCAGAGCTCTTCGCCTAGTACTTTGCAAGAATATTGCCCTTTCCACAAATGACCGTTGAAGATGAATTGAAGAGTGTGAACTGGTTTTGGGAAGTAAACAGCAGAAACTGCATGTTCACCAGATATTTTCCAGCTCAGTTTGGGGTGGGGGAGGAATGGTTTAAAACTTTCTTTTCTTTCCAATTCCTACCTTTATTTTTTTTTTCCAAAACTCAACTCCCTTCTTTGAAAAGAAAGACCCATAAATTCATCCATTGCTTTTGAAAAAAAAAAAAAAGGAAATTGACAGCTTCGGGCCATGGAGTTGTTTATCCATTTGCTGATTAAATTTACACAGGCAACAGGCATATGGTAAAAGTGTCCAGTGTCAGAATTTGCTCTTGTTGTGAATGCCAGGTGTTAGCAGAAACCTGACTGCTTTGCTTGGGGTAAGCCAGTTAATTCAGGCCCTCTGGCTCTCTCCTTTACTTAAGCTTGTCTGTTACTAGATAACTGAATTTAAAAAAAAAAAATAAACAGATAGAAAGCAAGCTGAGAACTTAGATTTCTGACCTTTCCTGAAGCTATACTTTTCCCAGAGTACATATATTATTTGGGTTTTGGCACAAAGCTATTGTGCTCTCTCTCTCTCTCTCTCTCTCTCTCTCTCTCTCTCTCTCTCTCTCTCTCTCTCTCTCTCTCTCTCACACACACACACACACACACACACCACCTTTGAAACTTCTGCGCAATTAAAACATCATTTTATTCAATTTTATTCAGATACACACATTGGTATTTTTCTCTCGTCTAGGAGCTTCTAGACCAATCACCAATCCTCTGAGCATGTGTGTGTGTGGGCGCGTGCACACACACACGTGCAGACACACCGTGTATGATTCTGTATACACCCCGTGGGGGCTTAATAAACACTTATGAATTGACTGACAAGAGAAAAACCAAGAAATGACAACCTTCAGGGTAACTGTAACACAATTTTAACTTGAAAATTGCCCACAAATAGACTTCACCATCGTTGGGAACATACACAAATCACATAAAAGGACCTCGTGGCCCTCATATACCTAGACTGGCCTTAGGGAATCGCGTTCTGAAAAATCGCTCTTGTCAGAAGTGGAGTTCAGCCTCTCTATTTATTGTTGGGTTTCTGTTGTGAATCCAGCTGCGAGCTGCATTTGTTTTGTAGCAGAAGTTATTCCAGAATAACTTTTAAGACGCAGATTAGAGTGCATCCAGAAATGGGCTTATCGTTAACATTCTCTCGCTAAGGTTCTACAAGTATGGAACCACCCCCTCTCATGGCTTAAGAAACCTGTGGCTATTTGAATTTCTATGTAGCCACAGGTAATGAAAGCGTGGCCTACGATGCTTAAATGGTTTCCTCAACTGTGGCTTTCTCCAAATACACTGCGATTAGCAATACATCTCAATTAACCCAGTGTTTGTTCCTTTCTTTCTTTTTTTATTTTTTAAGAAAAATGATGCATAATAGTACTGCTAATGCTGAAGGCCCATGCTGTGTGGAGGTGTCTGGAAGGGAGCTTTTGAAGGCCCCATAGCTAGAGTGGTTCTTGTGGGTGGCCTTGGACGTATTATACAGTCCCTACCAACTCACAGGTCCCTGTCTGCGGCACAACTCGGCACATGCAATGAGTGTGAATGCAGTGCTGTGGCCACATCCTCGTATAAGGGCAGTTGTGTCAGCCATTGTCTGATTTGGAAGAGCCATGGATGTCTCCCTCTCCCCTAGTAAATTCCCCCAAGCACATGGTGAGGAGGAGTGGGAAAAGGAATAAGAGATACGCTTTGTTCAGGGCTACCCATGAAACCAGAGAGGGTAAAACCAGAAGAGCACCGAAGAGTTTTCAATACAAACACACAAGAGGAAGGAAAAAATTCTGTGTATGCCTCGACTACAGAACGCTGAATCCAAGAGCTGTCTTAATCCGCTGCTGTGGCAACGTGTCTTAGCACCTGGTAATCTGACTTATTGGTGATAATCAGTAAAACATTACGAATATCTCCTTGCTATTACTTCATTCTTCAACTCCATCCAGACCCTACCCTGTCTCATCAGCTTCCCCCCGCCCATTGCCCCAGAACGGAGGCCTGGCCAGCCACTTTTGTAAGATAATTTGAGTGGGTCTTCCAAAACGCAGCTTTGAACATTTAATAATTTGTTTCTAAAAGGGTATCTGACATTTCTTATCCATATCCATTGCTTAGAGAAGATTCTAATGGCTCCCAATTCTGGATTGCTTCTTAAGTCAAGACACAGCATCTTTTGTGTATGTGGGATATCTTTCAGGTTTTAGCCTCACCTGAATAGCAACGAGAAAGGCTACATTTTCCCCCTTATTTTCTTGGCAGCCTCCTCTGCACAGTGGAATGAGATGATTGATTATTTTTCCACACCCATCCACTGCCTTCTCTGTGGCCACATGTAAATTTGCCAATGGATAATTAAGCAACAGACACATCCAATAAATATAATAAATAAATTTGATTTTTTCCCCCTTCGTAATTGGTTTCATCTCACCGAGTCTGATTGTGCACAGGGTATATAAACAGGATTAGAGGAGAAAAATGAGATGCTGGGTCACACAAAGTTGTGCGGCCCTCACCACAGCAAATGGATTCTGTAATAATTACATTATTATTCTTAGGGTTAAAATGTAGAGAGGCGGTCTGTACCGTCTCAGGAAGTCTCCACTTAAAAGATAGAATTGGTAGCAAGATCATGACTGTGAGGAAATGGTAGCTAAAGGACAGGTTTCCTTCTCTTCGTTATCTGCTTCCATTAACCCTACCCTTTCCTTGAGCCTCCACAAAGCCCACGCCTGGTCTTGGTCTCCCACAAACCAAAACGACGTGGGCCCATCAGATCACAGAGCATGATATCTGTCTGTAGATATTTACGGTCTGAGCAAACCTTCAAATGGAATTAAAGATTTGCTAGACACAAAGAACAAAGTTTTATCTTTATTATAAAAGCAAGTATCCACTTCTACCCCATTTAATCTCTTAGATGTCATTTGGGCATCAAAATGGCTTGTCTTCAAAACCCCAGAACTACTTATTGAAGGAATAAAATAATAAAGATGGAAATATACTTTTCTGCAATTTTAACTTGCCTGTGTCTCTCCCAAGTAATTTCTAATGAAATGTATTTGACATGACCAAACACTGTAAGGTTTGAAATGGCTTAGAAAACTTACCATAGTTAATATCAGAAAGTCAGTTGCAACAGATTCTGTAATAATAAATGATTTTATCTACATATAATTTTGTAATATGGATACAACTATCATCTCGGATGGCTCAGCTTCACTTCTGAAAATAATTTAAGGATTTAACCTGGCTGTTGTAAACTTTTACAGGAGAAATTTCAAGTGGCTTCAAAACCATGTTCCAAATATAGAAAAAAAACTACTTGTGAGCTACTGAAATGAGTTATTTTACATTAAAGGATGTTTTTAGTCTCTGCCAAAACAATTTCTATTTAATGGTCTACTTCTTTTCTCTACAAATAACCTTATTCCTCTTACTGAAAGTCAGAGAAATGTCAAAATATTACCAGCGAGGCCCTAAACAATAATCAAAGTGGTATTTAAACATAACCCTTTATCAAAAGGATCCTCTACAGAATGTCTTCTCTAGAGATTTAGCATCACTGTACTGTCATTAACATAGAGTTTTAGCCTCATTCTGTGAACCCAATTCTCCAACCTTCATCTCTTCTGCCCAATAGGAAAATGAAAGCTCAGGTAAAATGCCTAGATAAAAGAAATGGCTTATTCTTTTAACAAATGGATAGAAAAGTTCTCATTTTACAGGGTTCATAACTCCGTCTGATACAAATATGAATGAAGCCCATCTCAACAGAAACGGATTATACAAGATATCTGTTCAAAAAAAATAATAAACCTAAGCTCATATCCTGCTCAAGAAAGTAGTCATCGGAACAATAAATCTGGCTGTCCTCGGGTAAGCTGGGTGCCCGACTTCTGCAGACCTGTATCCTCCTCCAGAAATCATAAGTTGTTGCAACCAGTGTAACAAGACAAGTGGGCTGGCCAGCTAACTTCGTATTTAGGCTCCTGAACCCAGGGAAGAATTCCCAACCCAAGAAGACTCCACAACCCAAGAAAGGTGGGGGGGGCCCCACAGGTGCCGAATGCAGAGGTGAGCAGTCAAGCCCTGAACCTCCATCTCTCCCCCGAGCACCAAAACGTCCCTGACCATTTCCCCAAGGCACGGGTGGGTCTGGGGTGCCCTTGTCTGCCGGAGCCACTGACGGTGAGTCGGGTGAAGAACTCCATCCATCCAGTCCTCAGGGTCAAGGATCAATTCACCTCGCGCAGGAGTAACGACATCTTTAACTATGGAAAGCAGATTTTCCTTGACTACATGAGCTGCATGGTTTTGATTAAATTTCCTTTTCCTAAACACGTGCATCCTTTTTACTCACTGTATTGCTGGGGGAAAAAAAAATCATACAACTGTCTTGTTTTGTCCTTGGTAATGCTGGCTGCATCTGAGGCTCATAATTCTACAGTTAGGATAGATAGACTCATGAAAGTCTTTCAGTAAAAACAAAGGAACTTTATTTGCAAAGTCTTTCTTAAGGTGTTTCATTATTTCTCTCTCTCTCTGTCTCTCTCTCTCTGTCTCTCTCTCTCTCTCTCTCTCTCTCTCTCTCTCACACACACACACACACACACACACACACACACAGCACTAAGGACTGATAGAAAAAGATGTAATATTTCAAGTTCAGAATCGTGTTCTACCATGCAACTGATGAAATCTACTGGTATATTGAGAAACATGGCTTTTAGAAAAAGCATTCTGTACTTCTGTAGCTTTCTGAGATCTGTTAGAAATAAGAGCAGGGCAAGCTATACCTTTCCTCTTTGCCTCACCTAAATGATTATGTTCAGTAGCTCTTTAGTTTTGCTAAGTAGTGAAACAACCCAAGATGATCAAAAAGTATATGACTGGTTGTGTAGAGTACTAAACAATCTGATCCTTTTTGGAGCAAAATGGAAGCCAGGAATTGAAGGGATATTTTAACAAAGCTCCTACTTGCTCTGGCCATAAAATAAATTACCCCTGGTTTCACACAATCTTTAGTGGGGTGTTAGCTTTAAAAAAATGTGTCTGATTTAATCAGGCCCTGCTAGGCTCTCCTTCACAGAGAACATATTAAAAGATCTCCCCTGCTCCCAGGAAACACAAAACAAAAATATAACAACAACAACTATAACAAAGCAGATCTTACAATGATTCCTGAAGGTTATAAATCTCTTGCATGGACTGTGAGTAAAGGATGGAGGACTGTTTTTCCCCCCATGATTCAACAGTGTTACCAGGAGGCATCGTTTCAAAGAATAAAACTGTTGCTTCACACAAAGTAACAAGAAAGAAAGAAAGAAAGAAAGAAAGAAAGAAAGAAAGAAAGAAAGAAAGAAAGAAAATATGTATATATGTTTTTCAGCTAGGTGACACCCAAATTTTCTTCTCCAGATCTGACATCCAGGTGTCACTGGAGCTTTCACAGAAGGGAGGGACACAAAGGCCCTTGCAGATGCCCTTGACCAAAATGCCACATCTTCTCTGGAAAGTCAGTCAGCATGGGAGAGGAAGCAATGCCCAAAGCATAGCCTGCTCCTTCCAAATCACAGAGCAGTTCAGAGTGCCTCTGGTTTCCACGGGGGAAGATGTGGCAGTCAGTTCACAGAGGCTTTCAGTAGTTCTAACCAACCCTACACACAGGCAAAAGAAGCCTCCCTTCTTATCGAAATGAACACACGAACTCTCACAGCCCAGGACCGTGAGGTCCAAGGGTCCAGACTCAGACTCTCTGCTCTGCCACCCAGCCTTCTCCCCACGCGTCTCCCCGCTTCTTCCCCACAGGTCCAGGGGAGCACATAAAGCCACGGGAGGACCAACTGCAAGTGGTTCACCCACAAATCCACGGAGGCAATGAGATAATTTGTCATCTACTAACCTCCCATCCACACCGGGCACCACACATTGAAACGCGCTCAGTGAGGATCTCCTCTACTGCGCTTCGTGATTAAATATGCCCGCCGACCAGCCAACAAAGCCAAACCAACAAGACATTACATGGGACCGTGGAACGGTCCCACAGATCCAGTTAACGGAGTGGATGGTCTTCTGGTAGGTTTGCATTCCAAATATAGACATGTTTAATAGTTTAACACTGCTCATGACAGCTTTTCAGAAGTTGCCAAGAAACTAGTAGAAAGAGGGACGGAAGGGTAGGTGGACAAGAAACAACCACAGCAGGAAAGGAACAGAATCCATCTCTTTACATAATTGGACTCCATACGTCTTGTAAGGAAAGGGCAAAGTGAAGCTGATTTTGATGTTTCTTTAAAAAAAAAATCATGACTTCCAAATACTATGTAGTCATTAGAAATCTTGCTGTCTGGGCCCAGTCCCATCCCCCCCAAAATGAGTCTTTAGGATGGTCAATTTTCTCCCTGTATCCAGGATTGTGGAATATGCTGGAAAGTAGACAGACACTCAGCATGCATGAGTTAGGTGGTAACAGAAACAGAAACCAGACGCCTTAGGCTAACCCGGGGGTCACAGTTTCCTGTGTGAATTCATTTTTCTTCATCTTCCATGGGGGGGGGAACAAAAGCTTCACCCCAAACACTTGTGGTCTCAATGAACGAAGCTCAGAATTTTCTCCCCGGCTTCATCAAAATGGTCATTTCAAGAGTTCATGGCAGCATTTTAAAAAACCGGCACTATTTCCCATCACAAGGGGTTTTACAAAGGAGCCGAGCTTTGATTCCCCATAAAATGACAAATTCCTAATCAACAGACTACAACAGAAGAAAAAGAAGAATCAGAAGGTTTGGGTCTCAGGAATCGTTGCCCCTATGTTTGAAGAAAGGCTTCCTTCATTCAACGCACAGCTCAGAGCACAGGTGAAGCGACACTCATATATGGCATCTCACGGCAGGTCCCCCCACCACCACCCCGACACCCCGGCTCTCTTCTCCATCCAAAGTCTCACTAGAGGAATTCTTTTTACACTTTGTTTGTATTCTTCAGGACTGAACAGGCTGTAACGTCCTTCCTCCATCAGCTACAGATAAACACACACACACACACACACACACACACACAAAGTTTAAGAGTGCCTGGCCCCGGTCCCCCTCACGCCCCGGGAACTTACGAGGTTAGGATGTGGCTAGCAGGTAGCAGATGCAGGCATCGTGAAGCAACAATGCCTGTGCCTTCCCAGAGAGTCCTAACCGGCACGGCCCCGTGGTGGAGTGACTGCCAGGTGCTGGTCCTTGCTGTGGTAGAATGCCATTTGATTCTGTAGCCTGCCCTACCGCAGTCTCCACCCCACTCGGTTCAAGCTGTCGCCTCTTACTTCATTTCCCCCCACCCCCCCTCTGGCTTAGCAGGAATTTCACCACCAGAAATCCCACTGCTTTCCTAACTGCCTTGACTTCACTGGCTGTTTCTACTGAACGGGAACTAAGAACTTAAGAGTGGGGTGGGGTGGGATGGGTGGGTGTGGGGGGGTGACTGACAGCAAGACACACAAATCCTAGTGTCTCACTCAGAATCCCCCCTCCCTCCTTCCCTGAACTTAAAATTCTATGAAGGCGCTAGAGAAATGATTAATAATTGTGTATCTTATATGCTAATTTTAAAAATAGTATTTCAAAATAGATTCTGGCAATAAGAGAATGAGTTCTGGGTGTTTTTTTTTTTTTAAGGAAAAAGAGTTAAGAGTCCAATTTGCATGTCATTTGCTGGCTATTTTCAGTCATTTTATTCCATGTGTATAGCTGGCACGGCTCAGATCTTTCCCCCCAACTGACAAAATCCACTTGGAGTTAAGACCTGGGAGAGAGGGCTGGTTTGAGGACAGCCTCCGCTCTACATCGCACAATTTGGAATCGAACAATACCAGCCATCACCCTCTTTCTCCAAAGCCCTACATTTATGATTAAGTCAATTGAGCATCGGCTCAACCCTGGCAGAACAGGACAGCAGAGGCTGCACTCACCCCTAGCTATGCTGATTATTTGTGCAAGCATCCTGAGCGGCACGGTCTATTATGGCTAGCTGCAAATTGCCAGCGATGTGATGCAAACCAGCGTTGTTTCTTTCTTTCTTTTTTAAAAGAAATTCTCTTTTGGAATGCAAATGATGCTTCCTGCAATCGGGAAGGTTTCTGAGCTAGCATGTACCATGCAGGAGTTTTCTGGGCTCACACACGCCTCTGCCATGCTGTCAAAACTGAGTCACAATGCACCGTAATCCTGCAAAGACGACAACCTTAAAACATCAATGCAATGTTAAAAATGCACCCCTAAAAGAAAATTCCTTATAATTGCGAGGGATATGACCGAGAAACCAGCAGTCTTTCTGCAAGGAAATAAAGCCCTGCTCTTCAAGCTCTCCATACCCCCCACCATGCCCTCTCCCCCTGCCCCCGGGGAGGGGAGGGGGAACTCATGGAACTCATGGTGACCTCCCAGAGTGCCGAACGGAAGGGTTCCAGCATTCATCTGAGGATGAAGGAAGAAAATAAAACAACAACAACAACAACAACAACAACACGTAGGAAAACCACCCGGAGACAAGTTGCCACTGCACAAAATGCGAGAAAGAAACCACGGTGGATTCAGGAGCGACTGCAGGATGAAGAGCCACAGGGAGGGACAGAGAGAGAAGACGATGGTGATGATGAGGAGGAGGAGGAGGAGGAGGAGGGTGGTAATAATAATAATGATGAGGAGGAGGAGGAGGAGGAGGAGGATTAGTCGGGGCCTCGGCAGGGAGGATAAGAAGCGAAAGGATTTACCAGCAGCTGGTCAGGTCAGCGGCTCCTCTCCCTGACAGCATCTACAGAGAGACAACTTAGCTAGAGTCTTCGTCCCAGCTCGCTCTGGAGCAGAATTCCTTCACTTGGAGGGGGGACACACACCCGAAGAGAGAGGGGGGAAGAGGGGGGAGGGAGGGATGGAGGGAGGGATGGAGAGAGAAGGAGAGGGGGGAAGAGGGGGAAAGAGAGAGAGAGAGAGAGAGAGAGAGAGAGAGAGAGAGAGAGAGAGAGAGAGAGAGAGAAGAGAGAGAGAGAGAGAGAGAGTGGGGGAGAGGGATGGAGGGAGGGATGGAGGGAGGGATGGAGGGATGGAGAGAGAGGAGAGAGAAGGAGGGAGGGAGGGATGGAGAGAGAGGAGAGAGAAGGAGAGGGGGGAGAGGGGGGAAGAGAAAGAGAGAGGGAGGAGGGAGGGAGGGAAGGAGGGAGAGGAGGGAAGGAGGGGGAGGGAGGGGGAAGCAGCGGGAGGGGGGATGATCCAGGGAGCTCGCCCGCTGGCCCCCTCCGCCCTCCGCCCCTCGTCCGCCCCTCCCTCCCTCCCTCCTTCCAGCACCCCCCCCCCCCCAGCACAGCCCCTGCCCGGTGGCGCGGCCGCCGCTGCCCAGGGCCCAGAGCCGCCGCCGCTACTTCGGAAACGATTAGGAAAGGGACGAGGAGGAGGGGGAGGAGGAGGAGGAAGGGGGGGAGGAGGGGAGGAGGGGAGGAGGGTGGGGGGACGCCCCGGCCACCCCACCCGAGCCTGCGGGCCACCCAGGACCCAGGTTCCACCTGCTGTGGAATCAAACCCGCCACACGCGGGCCCCGCGCACCGCCAGCGCGCGCACCACGGGCACGCGGGGCGCGCACACCACGGGCACGCGGGGCGCGCGCACCACGCGGGGCGCGCGCGGATGCGGGCACGCGCATGCACACGCGCACCCCCGCACTCACGCGCACACACTCGCGCACGCGCACTGCGCCCCGCCCGCGCCCGGGCTGCCCAGCGGCTCCGCGCCGCGCCCCCCGCCCGCAGGCCTGCGCCCGGGTCTGGAGGGGCTGCGGCCCGGGCCGGGGTCCCCGCTGCTGCGGGAGGCGGGCGGGGCCTGGGTGAGCGCGCAGCCCCCCTGTCCAGCCCTGACCCTGGGAGCTCGGGGTCCCCCCGCCCCGCTGGGCCCTGGTGCGCATCCATGGAGAGGCTGGGGGAGGAGGAGGAGGAGGGGGGCTGGGGTCCAGACCCTCCAGGGGAGGCGCCCCCACGCCAGCCTGGTGATCCCCTACACCTGGAGCTGAACAGGCAGTCCCATCCCCTCCGCCTCTCCACCCCCTCATCCCTCCACCCCTCCATCCCTCCACCCCCTCATCCCTCCACCCCTCCACCCCTCCATCCCTCCACCCCTCCATCCCTCCATCCCCTCACCCCCTCATCCCCTCCATCCCTCCACCTCCATCCCTCCATCCCTCCATCCCCTCCACCCCTCCATCCCTCCATCCCCTCCACCCCTCCATCCCTCCATCCCTCCATCCCCTCATCCCCTCCATCCCCTCATCCCCTCCATCCCTCCATCCCCTCCATCCCCTCCATGGAGGACACCCAGACAAGCTACTCACACCCAAGCCCCCTGTCCCTGAAGGGGACCCTCCTGCCATCCTCCCCTATGGTGCCCCTCCACCTGGGTGCTCCTCCCTCCCTCTGTCCCTCCCTCCACAATGGCCCAGGTCATCAGGTAACTGCGAGGCTCTCCCCTCATTTTTGTCATGATTCAGGGAGTCCAGGTTTCCAGAATCATCCAGGCCTTGTAGATTACAAGACCATTCACCCTCACCCTCCTCCTCCTCGTCCTCCTCCTCCTCCTCCATGAGTGTTATCAAGCTGGCAGGTGCACGCAGAGAGAGAGAGAGAGACAGACAGACAGACACTAAGTTATCTAAAGTCACAGGCCTGGAGCTCCTCTCCATCCTGCTGTCTGGTACTCAAACCCCCAGGGGGTGGGGACTCAGCCCCCTGGTCCCTGGCCACCACCTGATAGCCAGTCGGATTACAGGAGGAATCCCTGGGCAATCTCTGCTCACTGTCACAAGGACAGTGACTCTCCTGGGTGCTTTCACCCATTTTTATGCATAAGGAAGGAGGTTTCCCAGCCAACCCAAATCCATGAACCTCCAAGAGCACAGGACACTAGCAGCTATTAAACTTGCTCTTTCCCGCCCTCCTCTTCTCTACATCTCTCCCCCCCAACCCCAACACACACAGAAACACCTCCATACATACACACACACTTGACCATGATCTAACCGCATCGGTAGAAAAGCTGGGATTTGAACCCACACCCACTGGCATGGGGAATACAAACTACCCTCGCTGTCAGGCCCTCTTTGTGAAATGCCAAGCCAAGCCGGGTTTAAATTCTGTATAAAGGCAGAGACTCTGGTTTGTGCCAAGGTCATGGACAGACTCATCAAGCAGAACTATGCTGTAAAGGCTGGTGTCTCCTACTGCAGGGACACCACCGTGGGGACAGAGAGTGCAGGGAAGATGTTCCATGCTTCCCACCTGGGGCCTGGAACACTGTCACTCAAACAGGAAATGCTTCTGGAAACTGAGCAGAACCCCTGCCCCTTTCTTCCTGCCCAAGGCTATTTGCTCTCCAAGAAGTCTTAAGTCTCACTATCGGTATCCCGGTCATTCCTTTGGTCTATTTGGCATTTTTTTTTGTCACCAGTCCTAGGGCTTGAACTCAGGGCCTGAGCACTGTCCTTGAGCTTTCTCAAGGCTAGAGCTCTACCCCTTGAGCCACTTCCGGCTTTTTCTGTGTATGTGGTACGGAGGAATCGAACTCCGGTCTTTGTGCATGCTAGGCAAGCACTCTACCACTAGGCCACGCTCCCAGCCCATGGAAATTTCTTTTTTAATGCTATGTATGGCAGTAAGTGGGCAGGACGGATCAACACTAATCAAGGCATCCCTGAGGCAGGGGTGTCTGAGTCTTCATGAATGAACTTCATTGGCTCTGTTTTACTGAGCCCCTTGGTCGAGCCATCATTCCTGCTCCATGGAGAGGTTCCTGAACGTCGGGGAAGCTTGTACAGGATTAAGGAAAAAGATTTCCACCTGCCTGAGGATGGGAAATTTAGAAGCAGAGATAAACCGCGTATTTAGAAATGACCTGAGTCCTCCACATTGGTTTCTGATGTTTTACATCTCCCTAAGAAGATTTAGCATTCACGGCTTCTTCCTGCCTAGAAGTCACTGTCTGCACCCTTCAGAACCTGCCCCCCCCCCCTGTCAGCCAGCCTGGCCTGGTGGCATGTGGTTCTCTCATGCACCACCCTCTGCCCTTCTCTTGGCTACCACACACACCAAAAGATAACAGTGTTCTAGATCTGTAAACAAAGGTAGAGATGGCTCACCGTATCTTCCATGACAACCACGTATCCTTTTAGAAATCAGCCAGGGAAAGAAATGAGGTGCATGCAGCTCCCCAAAGAGGAATTACCTCTGAATTTAAATTCTGACAAGTTTCCTGCACAGTGGCTTAGGACCTATGGACTTGGGTTTTAGGCAAGCATTCTAACAAGGCCATAGGGAATTAAGAAAGGACAGGTAAACTCCTATTATTAGATAATTGATAACAGCAAGAAACAGAGATGAAAGAGCCAGATAAGATTTAAATTCTTATTTTTTTAAACGTAAAATATTTGAAAGTCTTGATGAAGGTGCAGAAAAGCCTGCCGGTAGCATACTGAGATGGTAATAGTGCAGAATATCAAATGAGGCTAAGGGTGTTGAATTTGAAATCATGCTTCAATCATTGTGTCAGGTCAGAGCCGCTTCTTCAGTGCATCACTTCCAAGTCTGAGCTCAGGTGATGGCCCTGGACTGGTTTGCATCAGCACGCAGCCACACTTGGGCAGCACAGGTATGGTTGCATAGGAAGGGGTCCCCAGAGGGATTTGGAGGTGCTGAGTCCCGGTGATTGGCATTGTTCTGGGCGATGAGATCGATGGGTTATGTCAGTCTGGGACCAAGCGTTGTCCTGTAAACTCCCTGGGTTTCGTAACTTTTGGAGCAGGTCATTGAAGTCCAAGTCAACCATTCCTGCTCACCATGTCCTCTTGCACCCATGTTTTACCCTCTGTTGCTCTGCCTTCTTCTCGACAGCACTCCCTCCTCCTCCTTTCCATATGCCAGTTCCATGCTGTCTCTCTCATTTTAAAATTATTGATGCTCTTCTTCGTTGGATAACAGACTCGTTGAATGCAATAACCCTGTCTCGATCACCTTTCAGTCCGTCCCCGTGGTCCACACAAAAGGCTTGCACTGGATCAGATAGGTGCCGTAGGAATATATAATTAAATGAATGGCAATAGTGAATGCTCAATATTTGCTAGGTCACAAGGAAGATGAAGTTACCGTCTGTAGGCTAGAAAACGGACGTTATTTTGGAGGCTCTTTGAGTGGAAGAATGCTAAGGAGTTGGTTTACAAGAACCAGCTACAGAGTGAGTTAGACATGAGTGAGAGCAGAAGAGACAAAAAAAAGTAGATAGACACAATGAGGGACGCTGGATTCTACACTAAATTTTCATGTTAAGTTTCTTGGCAGGCCAATAAAAATCTGAAAAATTCAGTGCAGGAGAGAATCTTAGAAAGCTCATAGTATGGATAGACACACTTCTATAGAAGCAATTTATGAGAGAGAGGTGCCATGTCATGGATGTTGTATGGAGCGATGCAGAAATTACACAAAACCTGAAATGTCTCAAAAAGAAAAAAAAAGAAATTGATGATTTCTTTAAGACGGAAAGAGAAAACATTGCTGAATAAATAATACCTTTCAAGAGGCTTAATACATTGTAAAGAGCATTTTCACTGATTGGTAGAAATTCTTTTTGATTAATTAATTAGTTAATGTTTTCAAAGCACTTTCAAGATGAAAAAAAAAACAACACATTGCATGAGGACTCTGTCATTTTTACATTCTCCCTGTACCTCTGTGTTTCCACAATGCTGCCCTTGATTTCCTGCTGCCTTACTCATTGTGCCCGGTACCATTGCAGGAACATGGTGAAGAAGACGGTTAGGAAATAGAGACAGAGAGGCCTTGCCAACAAGTATGGAATACAAGACAAAAAATGAAGTCTGAGAAGTATTTGAAATGTAATCATGGTAGCAAAGCTGGAAACAAAGCCTCTAGGAGAGGGCGAATTCTCTTGACCCTTTGGAACCCTGTCCTGCATCTCTATGTATATGCTCAGCAATCACAATGACTAACTTTTACTAGGTGCTTACTACATTCTTGGCGTTGGATTCTAATACTTTGCATATATTAATAAATTTTCTCCTCCAAACAACCGTGTGAAGTACTATTATTATGTACATTTCACAGATGGAGAAAATGTAGCTGAGAGATGCTAAGCGCTCACCCAAGGCCATATGCAGCTTATAAAGGGCACATCAGGCACCCAGCTTGATGTGGGGGGGAGGGAGGGAAGAAAAAATGGAAAAGAAAGACAGCAGAGGAAGAAAGTAGAAAGAAGGAAGGACAGAAGGGAGGGAAAGAGGGAGGAAGGCAGGCAGGAATCGTAGGGGAAGGGGAGACAGAGAGAAAGAGGAAGGAGAGGACTCCACTTGAATTCTCACTGCTAACAGTTTGGAGCTCTGACTCTGTCCTAGCTCTACCATGAATACATACAAAATAAAGGAAGCCAGCATGTCCCCATGGCGAAACGAGGCCCCGCCGAGGCCAAGAGGAGATCCATGTACATGACATCATCGCCCGATATTCCGCCTATGGCCCCCCGTCCTGCCATCCAGCAGGTTCGCTTTGTGGACAAACCAACAGGGCATAAGACGTACAGGTGATTAAAGTCTCGTGTGGGAAAGACACGAGCAGGGACTTCAGGTGCCAACTAGAAATCCTCTCGACTCTTGACCGCTGTGCCAATTGAGTCATCATCTTGGACCTCGTTCTCCCCATCAGAAATGTGGGAGCCAAAAGATGGAAAACAGAGAAGTAATGCCTGTCTGGTAGGTCACGTAGGGAAGAGCGACAGGTATTTGTATGGACCCTGACCACCGTCCATGGATGGCCCCTGGGCAAGCTGGGACCATGGCTGTGAAGGACATCTGACGTCCCCAGAGGTAAGCCGAGAGACCGGATCTGCCTGCCCCCTGTCCCTCAATCCTCACTCTCTCCAAAGTGCTCCACAGCAGACAAAACCATTGGAGGTATAACTCAGGTGGTGGAGCCCCTGCCTGGAAAGTGCCAGGCCGTGAGTTAGTTCACACCTACTCATGTTGAAAAGCTTCTCTGGTTTCCAGGGACCAGGGCCAGTCCCCGGTGAGGTCACCTCACACCGTCCACTCGGAGAAGCACGTGCCCCCCCCCCCAAGCTAGCTTGAATGTAGGAGAAATGGAATGGGCTGCAATTCAACTCCCATTTATATCCCTCTTTCTTTCATTTTTTTTTCCCTTCCCCAGAGCTTTTGAACAGTTCTACAGAAGTCAAGGGCATTCCCAGAACTCGTGAGGAAGCAGCCTTAGAATAAAGGACCAAACCTGCTACACCTTCCAGAAGGTGAAGGACCCCAGGCCCTCAGGGCACCGGGAGGTGTCGTGCCACCTGGATGACAGAGGGTCTTTCCCAGCCACCGTGGTCCAGAGGAGAGGATTTGGTTTGAAGACAGAAAGGACTTCGGCCTTCCTTCCCCCAACTCAGCTTGAGAATTCCACAGGCCTGCTCTCCCCTTTTTTTCCAACCAGGAGCACTTCAAAGAGATTCTAATGGAGAGGGGTGCCAGGTAATTGTCAGACAGGATTTGCATGATCAGTGACCAAACTGTGCGCCCTTGGTCTTCTGGCAAAGCAGGAGGAAAATGGAGCCAGCTCCCTAAAGCAGTTTTTCTAAGGAAAATGGAGAAGAAGACTTTCTCCTAGGGTAGCTAGGCTGGGGTGGCATTTAGCACACCATGAGAGCAGACCTGTTCTTAGAAGAGAGCAGAAACGGCGTATTGTGCCCTGCCCCCTTTCTGATGAAGAAGAGACATTCCAGAAAAAGCAATGGCTATGTAGCAGCCATTAAGGGATTTTGATTAGGGTATGTAATTACCCCGTTCTTACCCCCCACCAAAGGCCAAATGGGTTCCAAACTTTTTTCAGAAAACTCCAGCAGTCCCGGGGCTCTGCCAAAGCCAAGGGGGGTGGTTAGGAGAAAAGATGGGAGCCACAGCTAGTGCCAGAGCTCATTTCACAGGGCCACTGGATGGGAAGGAAGGGAGGGGAGGGGATACAGAAACAGATCCGGCAGCTGAGGTCTGGAGCAGGTCGGGTGGAGGAGCTCAGACTACTGGAAAATTCTTGCTTTTCTTTTTTTTTTTTTCATTAATGAATGCACACATGAATTGTATGCCAAGAGAGCTTTCTCTGTGACGGGTTTCAATCAAATGTACCCTTCCTCATCTCCTCTCATTCTATTTCTTTTTTCCTTCCGTTGGTCATGGGGATTTAGCTCAAGGCCTGGGCGATATCCCTGAGCTCTTTTTGGTCCAGGGTAGCATGCTACCCCTCTAACTCTAGGGGTTAGTGGGAGAAAAGAGTCTCCAGACTTCCCTTCCCAGAACTGTGATCCTCAGATCTCAGCCTCCTGACTAGCTAGGGTGACAGACCTGGGCCACCGTGCCCGGCAGCTATCTTTTTCTTCCCCCTTAAGGTATTTTGAGCAGCTCCCCGCTGCCTCTGATATGAGAGCCACACCCCATATCCACAGCCCTGCCACTCTTGAGTCCAGGGATCCACTCTCTTTAACCAGACACACCGCCCCCTCCCCTCCTCCAGGCTCTTCTCTTTCAACCTCCTCAGTCTCTTCTCTACTTTTGGTCAACTATTTTCTTTTCTTTCAAAGTTCCGCGTAGTAAAATCGCATTACTTTTGAAATATTACCAGATTGCTCCAGGTCAGATTGAGAATTCTGTCTTTGGGGGCTTCTTGACCCCAATCCTTCTAGCCTATTATTTCTGAAACCTGAATTATATACTTGTTTAGCATCTTGCTTAAATTTTGAATTATTTAAAGGCATACCTCCATGTTTCCCCCCCCCTTATTTATACATGAAATGCCTGACTGGAGAAAGAAATCTGTTATTCCCCCCCACACACATGCAGAAAAGACTTGAACATTCAGTTTGCAAACCATTGCGACTTAGCGGGTTAAAAGGACTGAATCATGAGATCACCACCAAGAAACACGTCACCCCTTGTGTTGGCACTCACAAATTGCAGTATCAAGTTTCCAAGGCCTTGGGTAGACTGGAATTTTCTCCCTGAAAGTCTGAAATTGCCAACAGTGATTATACCAAAATCGACCTATCTATGATCATTTTGGTAGCATATTTAAAAGCCAATGATTAGTAGATAACGTCTTAGATGCTTTCAGTGCATGTCTTCACTCCATTTCTCACGTCCGTTTCCATCTAAGAGTGCGCTTTGATCGGATGCGCTTTGTTTTTCTATGGATTTTATAAGGCTGACTTAAGCCACTCTCCTCATGATACAAGATCCTCTCCTAACCACCCCTGTCTTTCTTCTTTAACAAATGAACCCACACAAAACTAGGCAACAGGCATGAGATGTTTCCCCTCAGGCTAAACAATTCTGTCAGGCCCATGAATAATGTATTCTCATTTGACCAATAAGAATTTTTATAACTTGGCCCATTTCTAAACATAAAGCAGTTACTTTTTATTCTCATCATCATCCCCAGATACAGAGTTGTTACTAATCTGAAAGGCTTACCAATTATATATATATATATATATATATATGTATATATATTTGTTTGTCAGTCATGAGGTTTGAACTCTGGGCTTGGACACTATACCTGAGCACTTCAGCTCAAGGCTAACCCTTTACCACTTTGACCACTGCACCACTTCCAGTTTTCTGGCAGTTAATTGGAGATAAGATTCTCAAGGACTTCCCTGCCCCTTCTGGCTTTGAGCCAAGATCTTCAGATCTCAGCCTCCTGAGTAGCTAGGATTACAGGCATGAGCCACTGGAATCCAGCAGCTTACATATTTTTAACATGTGCATTTAACAGATGTACAGTCTTTAACAAAAGACTAATATATAAATGATGCGATATTATGTATATGTATACATGTTACCAAAATTATATCCATGTATGATTATATATCAATATAAAGGTATATTGCTTATATTTAATTATATATTAATAGAGTGATAATCACCTTAGATTAAGAATGTTCAGCTGTGGAATATATAAAAATACCATCCTCCCAAGAATTATTCTTAATCTCTCTCAATCAGACCGGTTTACCAAAGGCAGCTTCCTGGCCCACGATTGCATGGACATTTTATGCTCTAACAGTTAGCACATTGCCGCTAGATAACGCTGAACGCGTGGTATGCACCATTAGCATTCAATTCATCTCCTGTTCCTCTACACATGGACTCTGGTATTCTGGAGAAAGCACATTACGGATAAAATAAGAAAGCATCTTCTCCATACGCTGGCTGCCGCTCAAGAGTAACGAGTCGCCTCTATCTCTAGGTGGATACATAAGGTAACTCCAGAGTCAGGCTGCTGGAGGAGATAGGGACTCCTGAAATGAAGATAAGAACCCGCCCTCCTGAGTCACACCCTAGCCTGAGTCTCTGGCTGCTATCAGTGCCCTGAGAATTCTCTGGGAAGCTGCTCAAGGAACTGCCATCCATCTGCCTTCTCCCTTCCCTCACTTGCCTGGCAGAGAGTCCTCTGTTATCATCAGGTATCCTCAGGACACCTATGGCCTTTACCTGGAACCTCAGAGACTTCCACCCACCCCCCTTGGCAGAGCATCTGCCTGTGCATGGCAGTCCTGTGTGCTGTCCATCTCAGGAGCCGCCCGGCTGGCCCCTGTGCCATCTACCTCTGCCTCTCCTGTCTACAGGGTCCTCCATTTGCCAGCCTTGGGCCTCCTCTGTGTGTTTTCATGGATTATTTCGGGTGTGCCCGTGCCCCTGGAGCTCTGCCGTGCACGCAGTCACTTGAGTCACCGAGGGGGTCCGGGAGAAAGCCAGCTAGCCCACACTTGTAACCAGGGCTTCCCACACTGCAGCCCTGGGACCCCGATTTGAATAGAAAGGAGCTGCTGTATTCCTACTCTCAGAACACCACGTACTTCCACCTCTCAAAAAGTGACTTACTCTTGAAAATTTAATTCTGAGTCTCTCCCCTTCCTAGCATTTACCCTAGTCCCTCTAGCTCAGTGGGTTTCAAGTTTGTTGTGTCTTAAATCTCCCCTTCCCCGACCCTCCCCACTCCTTCCTCCACCCCCCGGGGGGGAGGGGGAGAACATCTAAATATCTAGCTGCACTGGCAATGTCACATGCCTTAAGTCAGAAATTAGGGTTGAGATAAAGGCTCTGAGTATTTGTGTTTTTAACCCTACAGCGTTTTACTGCCAAGTTTGAGAGCTACTGGTTTTGTTTGAGAGGTGGATTTGACTTCCAAGCCTGTGCGTGGCTACCTTAGTACTGGAATATGCTGTGTGTGCTGATATACTGGAAAAGTCTTATGTTTCCCCTGGTCTGAAAGCTTTTCAAGAACATGCCACTGGAGGCTCCTTCTGTGACAAGTTGGAGGGACATCCTAGAGGCAGCGTGAGGGGCTGTCAGGATCTTGGGCTGCAGTGTCCAAGCTGACCTGGGACTGTCTTATCTGATGGGCCTTGGCTGTCCATGTCTCTCTCCCTGTGAACTGGAACCAAGAAGGACAGCTGGCCCAAAAGGTAGATTCAGTGATGGAATGGGATAAAGCATGGGAAGCCCAAGGTCTGGTTCACAATGGCTTCTCCAAAATGTGAGCCATTATTATTATTAATTAGCCTTCTTTTGCAGGCCTCATGTTGTCTACCATAGCAGCCAGCAGTCAATAATCATTTGCCGGCTGAACAAGTCAATAAAGGATGAAGAATAAATCATATTTAATTGCTCTAAAATAAACTCAGAGCAGCCAGCCCTCCAGTGCGATATTCACTCTAATGAACGTTAACTATTTACAAGCAGTTGCGGGTATCTTTACGGCCATTGTCCTCGGAATTCACAGCTCACACAAAAGGTGGATGGGTTCCCCCATAATGGAAAAGAAAATGACCGTTCACTCAGTGAGCATTCAAAAAAACAGTATATTCTCATTAGCAGGTACCCACTGAAATACCACTAAATGTATTCACAGAAACCAGAACGATTTGCTTTGATCAGATTCCTCTTTTTTTTTTTTTTGAGAGCATCCTTAGCACATAAGTCAAACTTTCCCCAAGCACTTGGATTGTACAACCTTGAAAAATACATGAGTATCTGCACTTTAATCAACCGTGTCTTAGCCTTGCACTGCAGGGACAGAGGCTGAGCCACCATGTGTGTAAACAGCCTGGCTTTGTGAGAATTCCTATCTCTACAGAGTGTTTAATCACCCCAGAACTGTAGCCCGGAGAGGTACTGCAGGCCTCTCCCCGTAATACATAAAGCCAGGGGACAGGAGAAGCCTAGCTCGCACCAATGTGAATACTGCTCTTTTGTAGCACTCTGTCCTGGGGGAATGAATAGTCTCTGTTATGTTTATTGATTACAGCCTAAGTATTGAGGTAGAGGTGTCTAGAGCTGCCCAGGAAAAGAAAAAAGGAAAAAAAAAATCCAAACCACTCACATGCCATTGTGTGCCTTTCATTTTGGAAAGGCTAGATAATCAGTCAGGAATTCACTTTTCAACTCCAAACACAATGTTCGATAGTCTTACATCCCACGAGAATACAATCAAGCAGCCAGAGAAATGTCTTAAGTCACTGGGATCTGATGCCAGCTGCCACCCAGTGAGCTGTGCCACCGACCTGATCTGCCAGGGGTCTCCTGCCTCCCACACAATCAACAGAACGCTCAGACTTCTCTGTGATCGGGGTACTGTCTCCACTGAACCACCCTCCAAGGATGTTTTCCTGGCGTGCCTGCCACATGGAAGAGAAGAGATAGGAATGTGTACTATCATTTAAATAAATGAAAAGAACTTAGCAATTTGTTTTACAGCTAGAAAAGTGATATCCGTGAAGAACCATTGGCATTCTTTTCCCCAAACCACTGCTCTCTCCTCTTCAAAGGATGGAGAGACATTTTCTGCACCTAAGTACTAATGATTTGTCCTTTGGTATATCCCTATTATATAGTTTAATTCTGGGGGGAAAACGCAGACTTCCTAGCAATGAAAATGTTGAAAAAAGTAAGATGCTTCCTTCCTACTTCTCTTTGCTCTCTGATGGCATCGGTATGTGGGCTTCCATGTGTGGCTTACTCAGAATGGCTGAATAGAGAAGGAAAAGATGTTTAACAAGTGGAACATATTTTATCTCAAAAAGAATCAAGAAAATGTGGCCTTCCAACTATAAATCAATCAAAAACACATTCTAAAGCATCACTTATTACTGGATGTTATCCAACTTAGAGCTACTGTTAATAGTTCCAGCCATATACTTGACATATTGTATCGGAATCACCATTTCCTTCTCAGTGTAGAAGACTGAGAAAGCTAGCTTGAGATTCCATGCCTTTTTATTTTTATTTCTTGATTTATGGCCAGTACTGGGTCTTGAACTCAGAGCCTCACGCTCTCAACTTGGCTCTTTTGCCTGAAGTCCAGTGCTCTACCATCTAAACTATACCTTTACTTCTGACTTTTGGTCAGCTAATTGGACATAAGAGTCTCATACACCTTCCTGCCTGGGGTTGTGACTTCAGAGCTCAATCCTCAGATCCCAGCCTCCTGACTAGCTAGAATTATAGGCCTGACTAACTCTTGGCCAGCACCCAATTCTTGTTTTCCATTTCCACTGGTAATTGACTCTCAAAAGATTTAAAACCTGCAAATGCAAGCACTGCCCCTGATAATGCACTCAGCAATGTCCTGCCCTATCTGATCACCCATTTCACACCATCTTTTTTTCTTTTTTTCTTCTCTTAAAACTATAGAAGAGGAGGCAGGCGTGTGAGAGCTATATAGCTGTATTATTTCCTGAATCAGCTTGTACCAACTTGTCAAAAGCAAGTCTACTCTCTTTTCCAAACACTGCAAACCCTGTGCAAGTAGACAGAATGTAAGCTCTGTACCCACAGTTATTGATTCTGCTCATTGACAGCTGAGGTGTCTAATACATCCACCCTTGTTGTAATGCCATTTTAAAACTCTTGGAGGATTAGAAAGCCAATTTTCTCAGAGGATTCCTCCCAAGAGCAAAGGCCAACTGCCCCATGGTTGAGGACTCTGACACCCGCTCCGGAGGAAAAGGGAGCAGAGCCCAGGGCAGGCAGATCCCAGCCTGCCACAAATAATGATTGTTTTTTCCAAAGTCCCTGAAGAATGCTCTGTGATGCTTCCTGTAATGCCATCACACACGAGCTCATGTAATGTGACTGGTGAAAGTTTATTTATTCATTTATTTCTGCCTCAGGCAAATAACGGGTAAATGCTCGTGCTAGGCAGGTTAGCAGGTGTCTGGGCTACAACTGTTAGTATCTGCTCGATGCACACACAAGCTGTTTGCCAGCTTGTCCCTTGTTCTTGTCCATGTGGAAATTATCAAAGACTTCCCTGACTTACAATAAATAAATTGAGAACCAACATTTTCCACAGCAGTGCTCAGATCATGGAAGATTTGGCAAACTGGTTTTTACGTTGGCGAATCACAACAAAATGTCCAATATTCAGATAATATGTATTCTACATGCCAAGAAATCCTACTTACAGTCACAACTTCAGTCATCTGTTTTGTTTTGGTGCTGAGATTTGAACTGAGGACTGCTTCGTCTTGTCAAGCTCTTTCACTCAAGCATGGTATTTTTGAGAGACATTTCCACTTTGGCTTTTCTGTAAGTTAATTGAACGCAAATATCTCAAGAACTTCCTGCCCAGGACTGGCTCAAAACTGTGAACCTCAAGTTTTCAGCTTCCTGAGTAGCTAGGATTCTAGGTGTGACCCATCACTCTTCAGCTCCTTACAAAAGGATTTATTTGTTGGGAAAAACATTCCAGGGCAACTGCCTCATTTGCTGCACCCGGTGCCAATCAATGTGAAATATTCTTCAGCATTTTGCTGATGATTATTTCATGTAATATACCTTCAGGCTAGTGATATCTGCCTGTGCCTCCCGCCCTCCAGGAGGCACTGTCCTGCGAGCTTAGAAACCCACTGAATTGAATGGATGCAAATGAGGCTTGAAATGTTAAACACAACTTGTAATATCAAAGGTTTTCATATCAAATAAAATTGTGTTCCTAGAACATCCCAGAGAGATTAAGGATACAGGTGGCCTTGAACATGTCCACCAGTTACATGAACTATCTCAGCAGTAGATGGATAATTAGCCATATGCATGAGGAATACAGGGAAAGCACAGCAAGCTTATTCGCTTATTCGTTGATATCCCAGAGAGAAGTCAGCGGGGTGGGGGGAGGTCTTCTGGTAATCGAGGCCATATAAATCATCCCCGATACAGAATCCCCAATCGCATCTCTCGGATAGGAGCCTTTCTGACAGAGCCTGGAGGTAGTATTTTTTTTCTTGCAACTACACTCACAACCATTTCCTAAGCCCATCTGAGACGCAAAATGTGTAAGGCTGAGCTTTCAAACCAGCCTCCGCCGGCCACCCTTATCTCAGCACCCTGTGCAGTAAGTTTTCTGTAACGGTAATGCTACACGGCTTTCCAGGGTAGGTTTCCGCTGCTGTTCTGTGGGTGACGGCACAAAATGTTTAACTCAGGGGGGCTTCCGGGAGAGGCGGGCTAGTTAGCAACAGGCCACCCAAAGCCACCTGGTATGAAAGATGGGCAAATGGAACTGGAGTCACTTGGGTCTTGTTCAAAGCCAAACCCGCCAGGGCAAAGCACCTGAAACCTTTTGCTCAGGAAACCTTTGCAGCTGGAGACAACCAGTAATGATGACAGCCTGGTACAGATATCCTCACCTTCCATGGAAGAGCAAGCTGCCCTCAGCTGGAACACACATTTGGCTCCCTGGAAAACATCTGATCAGGCAAGGACCTGGTTTTACTTTTCAGGGGAAGATAGATAGGGCTGCACTGATGAATCAAACACCAGTACCATCTGCTAGGTCAAGAAAGTTCTAAAGAACCTGAACAACGCTGACACACTTTACCGGACCAGTATCTCAAACACGTGTCCCCAGATAAACACCTCCAGCAAGTTCTGGGCCCTCCACAGAAAAGAAGGCTCCTTCCCCTCTCCCTGGCTAAGTGGGGGGAAACCTGGCCTTTCCCAGGCACGAAGGGAGCCACCTGGATGGCTCAGGAGGAGGAGGGCGAGGACTTGGGGACTCTGTTGTCCAGATAATTACCGTGTGCTGGAGATTCCACTTGACTCTGTGCATGGAGACCACAAATAAAGACGCCGCCGCTCCTCAAGTTAATCAGTGCAAACATCCAAAGGCGATGGAGGTTCCTTTGGAGGGCAGGCTGCGAATGGCCAATCAATCGGATCTGCTTTTCATCCATCAAGAGGGGCAATCTCACCCCGGGAGCCAGCTGGGAGGAGCAGTGACATTTCCGAGGCCTGAGCTCCAGGGCTGGGGGAGCTGTGGCATGGATAGGGTAACAGCAGTACTGCAAGGGTGCTCACTTAGGAAAAGCTTCCCAAGCTGGGCGAGCGTGGAAATGAGACTGGAAACAGCCCTGACCCTGCTGAGCCATGTTACCACCTTTCATGACCCCCTAGGTCTGAGGACAAGGGCCTTCGTGAGAAATCCACGCCACACACCACCGCCTAGGCGTTCTGGGCTTCAGCAAATTAAATAAAACTTAATTAGGCAGTGTTTTTTCCGCACTCCAGAATAAAAAAAAAAACAAAACCTCCCCAGCTGATTGATATTCTAAGTAAATACAGGTT
Source organism: Megascapheus bottae (assembly GCF_031878675.1). Lineage (NCBI taxonomy): Eukaryota > Metazoa > Chordata > Mammalia > Rodentia > Geomyidae > Megascapheus > Megascapheus bottae. Next base: position 2,416,326 of record NC_143537.1, read on the forward strand.
GGTGACTGGAGAAAGAATACGGAAAAGGTTCCAGAATGATAAAATCCAGACTGAATTCACATCGCATTAAGCATATGGATGAAACAGCTTAAGAATCTCTAAACATATTTTTTCCAATGGTCTCTCCCTCCCTCCCTCTCCCTCCCTCCCCCCCCCTCTCTCACTTGTATTATGTTTAAAGCCGAATATATTTTAACATTTGCACATTTTAAAATAACACTTTCTATTCTGGCATTTTCCCATTACTAAAATTTGTTTTTAATTGTGCAAGGAAGGCTTTGTTACTACACTGCTTGGAAAGAAAAAACAATCAATAAGCAAATAAAACTTCAAAAGAAAAACAAGGCCTAGTAAGTGCTAATTTTAGAGTGATTGCCTAAAAAAAGCTATGGATACATTTGTAAAAATTCTTTTGTATGTAAGTGTGTGTGATGGTAGTTGTTTGCTAAGCCGGTAAGCTTTTCTTGGGGTGGGAGTTCCGATGGAAGCTGTCAAGCTGTCAGTGGGTACAGAGGCAGTCTCAGCTTGACTGTCACAGCTCAGTCAGAGTGAAGGGTGGGATTCCATATGGCACCTGGAAGGATTCACTCACTCTGGGAACACACCAGGCATGTAGGTTCAGTGTGTTTTCTGCGAGCCTGCTTCATTTTCATGGCAACCGATACGAAACCCAAGTTGTTCAACTTATCCATACCCTGCCGTCTAAATCCAAGCCTGTGCCTTCTCCCTGGCGTCTCCTTAAGATAGCTTTCACACTGACAAGAGACAGAGATTTAACTTGGGGATTTACAGCAAAAGCAATTTAATTTTGAAAGAAAAAGGGAGAGATGACCTCTAGGTGAAAAAAATCACAGCATTGACTATAGTCTTAAATCTGCGTACAGCATACCTTTCCTACTCAAACCAAAGGAAGATAAGCCCCTGCGTTCAACATTTACCTTTGTCTGTCTCCTGCCTTAGGTGGCTCAGGAGGCAGATGACACATTACACAGGACCGAAGACAAAAAAGAGGAGGAGGTGGGGATGGAGGAAGAGGAGGAGGAGGGTGAAGAGAACAAGAAGGCAGTTCTGGAAGCAGCAGGAACTAATATTCCTCAAGAGTCACATGATGGGTTATTCCACCTCTGGACTGAATCAAACAAACCTCTCCAGACTGTCTCTCAAGAGGGCTTCCATTTGCCAGAAGATCCATGAAAGAACAAAGGGGACTGTTCCCCGTGCACTTGCAGACCTGCAGATGAACTCAGCTAATGTCTAATTATAACCGATAGGTTAATTTAGTTATGCATAACCACCCAAGAATAGACATTTAAAAAAAAAAGGAGACCGTTTCAGATCATTCATCTGCTGCAAGTTTGCAGTTTCAATGGTTTGTAGTATAGTCACAGGAATTCAAGGGGAAATCTGCTTCCTGTCACTTTCCTGCCCCTCCAGAGCCTTCCCTGCTCTCAGGACACGTGGCATCTACTTTCTCTCTGCAGCCTTCTGCACCCTACACTGTTGGTATGGGTGGGGTTAGGGAACGTGTCTTTCTCACGGCCTTCTCTTACTTAGCCAGGAGGGGCCGTCACGTGCACCCAGGTTATTGTGGATATCAATAATCGATCCCTTCTATGGCCAAGTAACGATACTTGGGGTGAGGACAATATATATCATGTTCTGATATCCGCTTGTCTTTTAGTTGATGGAATTTTGGGTTGGTTGCCACATTGGATTATGTAATTCCCTGAATACATAATCACAGACAGTTTTTGTTATGAATCTATAGCTAGAATGTTACATATTTAGGGTATTAACTGATGATGTTTTAATGCTTTCACATTTCCTGAAGTGGGGGAAAGTACTTTAGGGAAGTCCTTCACAGATATCTCCATATCCATCTTTGATGGGGGCGGGGGACAACTCAATTTTGGACTGACAGAGTCCTTGCCAGCATCTCTTTCTAAGCAGAAAACGCTCCACATCTGCAAATGAAGACGGTCTCACTTGAAATGTAACCTCTGTTCTTTATGGTTGTGTGCTTATTTTCTCAGCTATATTAAAAGCTAATTTATCTTAAAACACCCTCCAAGGTATAACTATTTTAGCTCTAGGGAGACATTTCTTTTATATCTATGTGTGAGGTCAGAACGCAGGACTTTCGTGGCTAGGTTTGCGTGTCATTTCTTTGTGTTTTTAATTTTCTCGTTTCCCTGTTGCTTTCCCTAAGAACCCAAGAGATTCTCTGATTGGGAGGAGCTAATGTGTTCAGGTTGGAGGCTGGCTTTTGTTTCCTAGATCATGGCTTAGCAACCTCTGATAGGAACTGAAGGCTGAGGTATTTCCAAGTCCCCCATCAAACTTCTCTCTGAACCTTCACGTTCTTCCATTTTACCACCATGACTTGTGACAATGTGTTTGCTTAGCACATATGAAGTGGTGTCTCCATCTAGAAGGAACATTCCTTTCTGTTCACTGTAGTTTGAAATCAACATGTGGTATTTTTGGAGGCTAGCTCTGGGAAATATTTATTATTTGTCTGAAGTATGCAATCCTGTGACAAAAGGATGTCTTCATCATTCAAATGTGTGATCTATTTTGGTTAGTTTTAGGTATATAAAGATACCTGACATGTAAGTATATTTGAGAAGAATTCTTTCACATTGTTAAGACATCCTTCAGCTCTAGCACATTTGAACATGGATTCTTGTCGGTATTTTCTCACCAACACATCTGAAAGAAAAAAAAAAGCTGTCCTTCTGAAGATAATTTGGAAACAGCTGTCCTTTGTAAAGTAGGCATTGCAGTTAACCATCAGCGGCATGGATATGATTTCTTATCAAGAGCAAAGGGAAAGTGCTACCGTCCCACTTTGTTTCCTTCTTTTTTTTTTTTGTTTCACACAGCCCCCTCTGTCTCCTTCTACCTCTGGCTCTCTCCCTTCTTCCTCGTCCTCCTCTTCTTCTTTTTGCTCTTCTTCTTGCCTTCCCCACCACCTCCTTCTCTCCTTTTCTTCATCATCTTCTTTCTACTCCTCCTTCTGTATCTTTATAGAGATGTCCCCAAAAAAGGAAAATATCTTTGTTTTGTTTCTGGAATTTATTTTTCTTTCAGTTTATTGCTTTTGAAAGATCTGACTTCCCAGCATTTGACAATATCAAGGTAGGTATTTTTAATTTTTTTTTCACTTAATGAGCAGAACACAGGGCTGAAGGCCAAATCGTAAGCATAATTTAAAATTTGACATTGACCTTGCCATCTGGTCTGGAAAAATATAGCTTCTCCCTCAATTTGAATCTACCTATTTTGTTGCAATAAAATGAAGAGTAATTAATTGGTGTTAGTGAAACACTTGGAATGTGGAAGTGCCTTCTAAGTGCCGTGACTTCTACATACCATTAGAGGAAGAAGTCCCTGTCGGAATGGAGGGTTCTTGCCAAAATACTCCTAGAAAGAGTATTCCCTTGCCTTTAAACCTCTAATTCAATTTTCAGTCAAATGTTATTGCTTTTTTTGTTAAATAGATGGAGTAACTATAAAGAGTTTGATCAAATAAATGCTACCATGAATAGATTATTGTCACGTTTAGGCTGGAACATAGACTAGATATTGATCTTGGTGAATGTTTTATTCATATTAGAATTTATGTCAATATAAGCCATTTAGACAGATGGAGAGTCATATACTTAACTACAGAATTTTACTACCTGCCCTTGTCTCCATAATTTCCCCAATTCATTACAGCATCATTTATATTAGTAAATCCACGAACTAATTAGCTACTGGCTTTCCAGTAGCATTTCCTCTGACACCTCCATATTAACCTTCAGAGACCCCAAGTTCAGCCTCCTTCTCTTCCGCCACATCTCTACACGAAACCTGCTTTGACATTAGTGCTAGCAGACCAGAATTTAATGATTTTCAAGTAAAATACTGTTGGTAAATAAAACCACACCAAGAGTCTCCAATTTGTGAATACTGCTAAACCAAAACATTAATATAATTAATGGAGAGTAATTTTGCTATCTTTCTTTCAGATAAGTCTTGCCTCTTACCTATTTAAAATAAAGATGTTTAATTGGTATGCGGTAAGTAACGTTTGCTTCTTGTGACATTCAAAGTGGTTTATAAAAATGCATTCTCTCTGAACTTAGCTATTTTTAGTTTGAGGCTTATGTTTGTTTAATCATGCAATAAACTCAGTGGCTAAAGTTGAGAACGTGCCCCCTTCTCCCCAGTTCATGGAGATTGAAACATATGAAGGGTCTTCCCTGGATCTAGCGCAGTGTGTGTCACTCCATTTGTTGTTGTTGTTGTTTTTGTGTTTGTGTCTTGACCCAGTGTTGAGATCCGAGTTTATGCTGGTCAGTTCTCCGACTGAAGCCGGCAACTCGGTCCCCACTTCCCGCACTTCTGACGGCTCTGGGCCATCCAGATGACCCAGATAATCACCACACAGGCAGCCGACACCCAAGAAACGGCCTGCACACAGATTCCGTGTTAACTAAGCAAAGTTAGGCCTACTTCCTTACAGCAGTCCCAGCTCCTTCTCATGGAAAGCACACGTCCATCTTCCCTGCTGTTCTGCTCCCCTCTAGACCGTCGAGTACCACTCTTGGTTTCTCCCAGGTATCCCTCCCTTTCCAGGTATGGGCTGGCCGCATGTTCTTGCAAACAGAACAGATTACTGTGTGTAGAATGAAGCAGATTCTACTCCTTAGAAGAGCGATCACTTTTTCCATGGCCATTGTCCCTTCACCTGGAACTAAAGGGTAACAAAATCTATCAGATCAGTTGGAATCACCATGATTCAGCCCTCTGGGTTTTTCCTCCTTCATGACTCCTCCACCCCTTCCTCCATGTCTATCTTCCTCCCTCCTGTCTCCTTTTCCTCCCCAACCCCTCTTCTTCCCTTCTTCCTACCTGACAAAGTGCAAATCTCCGTGCTTTCTGACTTGTCACTTGCTCACGATGATGTTGACACATGCTACATTTAAGTCTGGTACCAGACCACTGAGAGCTATATGAAACATGCTGTCCCCGAGAATGTGGTCAGCATGCCCCTGACCAGCTCCCTGGAGGTTCCTTAAGGGGCACCCATGAACCCTGCTGAGGGACTGGCGTTGGCTGAAGGGTCCCTGTCACCTTCCTGCCACGAGGGCTTTGCTTGGCAGCCGGCAACACTGCGATTGTATCAGTACTATACAGTGGGAGCGTCCACGGGAAAGGGTCAGTGCTGAACTCACAGGGAAACCCTGCCTCCACTTCAACCAGTGCAATTCTCTCCACATGCTTCACCCACAAGGCCCAAACCCTAAATATTAGCTCTGGTCATGATTATAAAGCCAAATTTATATAACCCTCATCACCAATGGACAAGCCAGCTTGTTGCTTCCTTGAGCAAACGTGGTGAATAAACAACGTAAGCAGGTGTGTGACTTCACCGGCTCAGGCAGATGAAGCTTGATCATCTACCGTCCCTTTCTTCACCCCTTCCTTATTTTCTTCCAAATGCATTCTGTATTCCAGAGATTCTGTTCGCCTTTCTCGCATCTGTCCCATTTCTCAGGAAAATGAGATGCTTTCCCATGTCAAATGGAGACACATTTTGTCCTGTCTAATGAAAGCAGCTCAGCTATCTTTGCCCAGCAATAACCAGTTTGGCCTTGGCACACAATACATTTCTGACCATTCAGGAAGAGAAATCACCAGGGATCCGATGTTCCAGATGAGTTTTCCTCACTCCTATAGAAAGGGAAATGAGACATTGGCAGGGATCTTTTCTTCTTTTCTTGCTCACTTCTTGCTTGCTAGAATTTCCATAGCCATCTTGGAGGAATGAATGGAGTCTTGCTGAGACTATCAGAAACTTGACACATAAGCAGGTGGAACCTGCAACCACCTTCCCTCTGGACTGCTTCTTGCGGGAAGTAAGAGCTACTTCTTGTTGTTTAAGCCAGATTTAATTGAGCTTTCTTACTTGCAGCCAGATGCAAAAGATAATAAAGACAATGTCAGAGCAGGAATGTGAAGGATTTCCAGAACAAGAGTGAGAGTTCATTAAATCTATATTTAAAATCAACTTGAAATGTATAAAGGAATAAATTTAAATGGCCAATAAAATATTTCTGTAAGATTGTACTGCTCAAACTAAAATGAAGTATGATTTCCCCTATTTAATTAGCCCTGATAAAACAGATGATAGCATCCATTGTTTCTAGTAGGAAAGGAAAATTGGACTTTCATGGTGTTTCTGCGAGTATGTTAATGGCACAAGTTCCTTAGAGGTACTTATCACAGTTACTCAATAACTTCAGATGCACAGAGATTGACAATGGAATTCCACTGAAGCACTCTTTGTAAGAGATAAAAATCAGAAACAAACAATTGTCCATAAAAACAGCATTGTTTTAATCCATTTGCTTTACAAAGCATCAGTGTCAGCCATTTACACGTTCAGAAGAGCAATTTCTAAAATCCGCTTTTGGTTATTTTTTTTCCAGAGCTCTTTGAGGATCACAGGAAAATGATGAAGAAAGACAATTTCCAGATGTCCAGGTCTGGTTTTCCCATCATTGGTACTTGAACAACTTGTGTACATTTGTTACAATGAATTCATTGATATCGACAAATTATTATTAGACAAATTTCTGGGCAGTATTTAAGTAGCCATAAAGCTTTTTGCATATATGATAACCCCAATGCTGGCTTATGGCTGGTTTCACTGAACTTGGTCACAAGCCATTTAGTAGTGGGATTTGTCAGAGCTCAATCTACTTTTTCCATACTTCTAGTGCTGGGAAGAAATTTCCATTCAAGAACTAGGTTGAAGACCCTGGGTAGCTTTACTAAAGTGAGCTTGCAAAATAGTCATTCAAATTCACAATCACATCCGTTTACCTCTGCAAACCCTCACCGATACTTTGTATTATCCAACTAATTTGTTTTGTCTGTCAGGAGGAAATGGCTGCTACCTTAATTCAGGTTTTGATTTTCTTGACTCTTAGGAGGTTAGCTATTTTCCTGTATTTATTGTTCATTTGGGTGTTTTTGCTTAACTGGTTGACTTTTTATGTTTCTGTTTTGTTATCCATTCTTTTATCCATTCATTTATTCACTCATTGATTCAACGGGTGCTTATGGAAGACCTTACTATTTCTAGGTGTTTTGTTTATGCTCAAAAAGTCACCAGTGAACAAAAATTACCTGGCTTTTGTGAAGCTTGCATTCTTGCAGAAGTCTAGACAACAAAGAAATAGAGAATGTGAGTAACATGCAAATGTACATACAGCATGTTGCAAGATGACGGGTGTCATACCGAGGAAAAGGAAAAGGCATCCGCGCTGGGCGTAGGTAGAGGGCTGTAGTTACCAGGGGTCTTTGTAGCAGAAAGATTGCATCAGGCTCCACACTGTCAAAGAACCCAGAGGTAAAAAGAAATTCTAGATAAAGCATAAGCATGTCTTTCTTCCTAGCGTCACCCAAGTAAGAGGCTGGAAGCACCAAGAACAGAATAAGTACGCAAAAGAGGACAAGATGGAGATGCCACAACAATGACCTGAGGAGATGTGCTCTGGCGCCATGCTTCAAGGGAATAGCGTGGCTTCTGTGGACTATGGGGATTGTACCCCAAGTCCTCTGGGCTACGAGCTCATTCCCAGGATGGAGGGCTGAGGGACCTCCCAGAGCCACAAGTGCTCTGGCCCTTGCTAAACTCAATCACCGCTACTGGTCTGTCCAACAGAAGCTAGGATCAGAGACTGGTCCTGCATCTGCTTGTCCCATACCCGGAACCATAGTGCTCCCTCCTGCTGGCACAGCACGCGCTGTGCCCTCTTTCCAAAGCATTCTTCCTGCCACCCGACTTGATTGTGGAGTACATTGACTCTTCTCCCCCTGCCCCCTGGCAAGTATTCTGTGTTTCACTCACCATCAATTATACCTTTACCTTGTTTAAAAACAATGACCAGTTTTATTTTTGTGTTATTTTTAGTTGTTTTATTCACTACAAAAAAACACATGAGCTCCGTGAAAGTGAGGATTATTCTCTCTCTCTCTCTCTCTCTCTCTCTCTCTCTCTCTCTCTCTCTCTCTCTCTCTCTCTCTGTCTGTCTCTCTGTCTCTCTCTCTGTCTCTCTCTGTCTCTCTGTCTCTCTCTCTCTCTCTCTCTGTGTCTCTGTCTCTGTCTCTGTCTCTGTCTCTGTCTCTGTCTCTGTCTCTCTCTCTCTCTCTCTCTCTCTCTCTGCCTCCCTCTGTCTCTCTTCTCTCTCTGTTCCTCTCTTCTCATTACAATATCTCTATGTCCTCGAATAGTATAGATACCCAGCACAGAAGCTCTCACAAAACATTCACTGAATGACTAAATTAGTGAATCGATGAGAAAGAAATCCTACATTCACTAATCCCAAAGATAACAAATCTTAGTGTGCAGTACCACATTTATTCAACGTATATTTATGCACTGATTGTCTGATCAGAGAGTGCCTGGAACACCAGATAAACACCAGTGGACAGAACCAAATCCTTACCCCTAATGGCTTGTGGAATAGTGGTGAAAATGAGTAAATGTATAAGGAAATAGCAATGTGTTATTTCTTGTGATGCCTCGGCACACCAGTTCTTCAAACTATAAAAGCTCTGACTAGTAGTACTCACCAATATCCATGGTATAAATATGTCCAACCCTGGCTATTTTCACATTTACATTTTTACTAAACAATTGCTTAGCAAAGTTCTTAAAAATCGAGTAACTCCTTCCAGCGAGCATGCACAGGAGTCAGATGGAATTGTAGACGTAGAGTTGGAGACATCTGTAACTGAGGGATGATGGGATAGAATTCTAGGCCAGGCCACAGTGGTTCTTTTAGACTTGAGCTAGTGATATTAGTGTGGATACTTGAAGCACTGGTGGGGGTGTGGGGAGATGTGGTAATTTTTTTGAGTATCGATACAAGAGAGTTCTTCAAGGGAAAAAGAGAAAATGCACAGTTCCGTGGTAGGCGTGTGCGAGGCTCGAAAAGCACAGTGCTGGGGCTGTAGACTGAAGGAGTGAGTGGAGAGGGGAGGGAAGGGGAGATCAGAGACCCTCCATGCCGATTTCAAGGACTCTCCCTTTTATGCTGAATGAAATTAGACCCCTTTCGATTGAAGCAGAGGCATCACAGGATTAATAATATATAGGCATTCTAAAATATTAATAACTGTTGTCATGTTCTTTCTGAAAAAAAAATGATAAACCTAACATAAACTCTAGTCATCCAACTGCACTCATAATGAACTTGCGTGCAGAGCCTTTCTGTGTATCTCTAGAGGGATTTTTCCCCCTTTACAAATGGCATTTACAGATGTGTGAGTAACAAATGACTCAGATCACTTACACTCCCCGCTCACAGTCCACGGTGACTTGTGTCTCTGCACACACGCGTGCTTGTTTGGCAGCTGCCTCTCCGTGCTATGGCTAAATCCATCTATCATATCACGAAAAAGCTTTCCACAGGAGTCTATTTTATGAGATCTATTTTGGTTTTTAAAGGGTACATCCCCACACAGATTTCCTGACTATATAAAAGATATTCATAGGATTTTATATAAAACTGATTTTAATGATAAGGCCGGTTTTAATCTGAGTGATTTTTTTTTCCTGTGCTAATAGCTTTTTCAAAGTGCCACTTAACTGTAGATTATTGCTAGAGAAGAATGTGGATAACACGAGAGAAATAATTCTCCATTCTGTACCCATAAAACTCTTGTCTTGGTTGGTGAATTGTACTAATGAGGTCTATAGATGACACAGTTAAGGCCCACTTGGCCTTCTCAGAAACGTACACCCTGATCAAAAGAGGGCTCTCCTGGAGGGGCTGGGGTAGGGAGGTAATGCTGCTTTCTCTTATTGAGTGAGTGCTTTGACTAGTTTGGTCCACACGATTCCAGGCACATGGCTTCTATTATCTCTGCTGAGTTAAGCGTTCATTATCGGTCAGGGTCAAAGAACTGAAGTGTCTTCCTGTCACGGTGTTTGCAGTGGTCGTGAGCCATGGTGGTGGGATCTGACTGTCTGTGTGCTCTTGTGGTGTGTTACGATCTCCACTTGGGCAAACAGAAGCCACGTGAGGTACTTGCATGCCATTCCATATGCCACTAGCGTTATTGTGGTTTTATGTGGGTGTACTTAACTTTCCTACACATTGGGGGGGGGGGCAAATAGTAGTCCTAAGACAGGACTTCCACAGAGATGATTATATGTGCTATGAATTCCATGGAGTAAGTGGTGGTGGTGGCCTTTAGCCAAGCCAGCGTAGGACAGATAGGTATATATATAGTAGAGTTGTTGGTTGGGATTCTTGTTGCATTGCTGATTTTTCTATTTAATGGCTGGGGTTCGATCTCAGGGTGTCATACTTATTAGGTAGGTGTTTCACTAGTTGGACCATACCTCTAGTCATTTTTGCTCTGTTCTTAAGACACAGTGTTGCCTTCTGCTTGGACTGGCTTGGCGTGCAATCCTAGTTGTACTAACATGACATCTCTGGGTGGTAGGCACCGATCTTGGTTTGTAATTCGTGGAACAGGACTTTGAAGAGCACAGTTCCCCAAGGCTGGCTCCGCACTACCAGTTTTCCATTCTCTCCCTCCCGAGTAGCTCGAGTTGCAAGTATTAGCAACCTGCACTCAAGCAGGTACCTTGGATTCTTTATTCTTGTGAATTGCTAAGAGGGCTAACTGAGAATTGGTTGTCCCCCTCCCTCCGCCCCACTTGGCAACACAAGGAACAAACATTTTGCAAGTCTTTCCGGGGGACCGTCCTCTAACTTATTCTCAAGTTCAAATCTACAACACACCGCAAGCATCATCCTCGTGGGAGAGTTTGGTTTCTGAGCAAGATGAATCAGCGCCACGTGTTTGTTGTTTCTCTTGTCAGGGACGCTGGCACTCTTTCAGCTTCTGACAGAGATGTGTAGATCTAGCTCAAAATCAAAGGACAGAAATTGCCTTCCTTGAAGATAACTCTTATCACATTCTTCCACCCCACAGGGGGATTTTCTTTGTAAACGGTACGATATTGAACATCACCCAAAAACACAAGCTCGCCTGGTTACAACTGCTGACTGCGGCGGCAGCAGGGCGTCTCTGTGCTTTCTGTGGACGTTTCCCACCTGCGAGTGGATGTCCTTGTAAACACCTTTGGGCACATTCTGATTGTATCAAAACACCATTATGATCACGCTGTAGTTATCTAATCATCTGATTACTGCTCCAGATGGATCTGATTCCTTCTCAGGACTGGAAAATCATGAGTGGGGCTGCGGAAGAGAAGGAGAAGAAATCTTCCAGCTGCCCACACACGTTCTTATCCTGGGTGAAATCCCTCTTCCCTTTCAATGGACTATCCTATGGACCAGAAGATTAACACAGTGAAATCCCATACAGGAAGTGTCCAGAACAACCCCTGTCCTACAAGAAGGGTCACGGCAGTCACACGATTAAAGGTAGCATGGCACATTCCTTCCACATCGCCCTCTAGCTCCATGAGAGGGTTCGCAAAATCAAGGGTATTTCTTTGAAGAGGAGAGGAAACATGTAGCTGCTTAGACTGCCCCTTTCATTTCTTTGAAAGGGCTATCGTTCCTCAGGCACCTCACGAAGCACAGATCACGCGGCACGTTGGAAACAGGTCGTCATTCCTCTCAGAAGGGGACCATTCTTCGTCCCGCTCACCACGAACACACTAAGTCATTTTAGACTCATCTGAGTAGATTACAAATTACCTAACATGTGCCTAAAAGAGTAAAAGGTCAGAATCTCCCTTTTACCAGGAGAGAGGAGGTTGAGGGAATGCAAGCAGAGGTACAGCACAGCCACACGCAGACACAAGGGAATGAGGGAGGGAGAAGAAAGACGCTAAAGCTTCCCAGTATTCTCTCATCAGGTTGAGAGTGGAGCCCTCCAGCTCCACCTGCTCTCCCCCACCCTAGAAGCTGTTCTTGTCTGTTTACCGGCCTTCTTCCTGACCCTCACACTCTAAGCATGTCCCTGGAGTCTGTCCCATGAGCTCGTCGTTTTGGCATTTGTCAAACACCGACAAATGTGTCATGAGGCTTTTCCATTCTTTCCCGTGGTCAACCTGGAGGTCTCCACTCCCCCCGTCATCCCTGCACAAACCCCCAATTCCCCGCCCCGTGTTGTTAATGCCATCACACTGGTTCCCATCCCAAACGGCTGTATTTTGTGCATGCAGTGGCATGGACGTGTGCATGTGCGAGCGTGTGTCCCCATGTACACGTCAGGACTGGAGCTTGCACCCAGAGTTGTATGCTCTTGTTCTGCTTAAAAACGAAGTAGGGGGACACAATGTTTAAGTTGGAATCCATTTTCTTGTACTCAGAATACTGAAAGCAGAACGGGACGCTAACTATACATTTGCCTCCTACTTGTTCTCCCGGCACTGCTCAGCGTGGCGCTCTACCACCAGACAGGAGTAATGCTGTTTGAGAAATGCAAAAGGCAAACATGTATATGTGGCTCTTATCCTTAATAGCCTAAAGTTCTATTACGCTGCCAGAACCCGGCTCATGGCTGCCACACGAGATGCAGCTCTGGTCTAGTTTCTGCTGGTGAAGTAGAGGGGTTTTTCCCAGGTTGGCTTCTGACTATTCCTGTCAGGTCTCTGTCCCCGGAGCAGCTGGAATTCCAGTGGTGAGCCACCACTGTCTGATGCCACCCTCATTTCTAGGAGTCAAACTACAAATGAACAGAAGGGCTGGATGTCCTCTAGTCGTGGGAATTACACCTACCATCGAGCTGGCTCTGAGTAAAAAACAAAAATTGCCCCGTGGATGAATGACTGAAATAGCCGCATACATAAGAATCCTTCAAAAGGAACTTGGAGAGAAGGCAAAGAATAATGTCCCCAAACTTACAATTTTGCCGAAAGCCAAAACGGAATGTAACATGAATAACGCTCATTGATATTTTCGGGACTAATTTTGACATCTCTAATGAGAGAATTGTTCCTTCATGCATGCAATTCTGGGAAATCAGATATGATTCTAATCAAGGTCTGGCGAGTGTGAGCAATGGATATTTTAAGTCACCACAAAGGTGTGGTTGGACATGTGCCACAAGAGGAACTTTCTCTCTTTCCACTGCTACTTAGCATAAGGAGAAGCGACTTTTTAATTTACATATAGAGAACTGAGAATTATGTAGATATCTCTGGCACTGGAAAGAATAATAGAAACTCTTATTTAAACAAGAGCTCAGCAAAATATCGTCATCCTTTACTCCCCATCTCAAAATAAATAACCAAATAATTACTTATCTTCTTTAATGTTCTTAATGACAAATTTCATTAACTCAAGACATTTTTGTTAATTCCACAGTTTCCCTATTTGGAATCCTATTATTTCTAAAGATGCCAGACTCCCGCTAGCAGTCAAATACAATAGTCAAAGCTGGTATGTCCAACCTGAGTTTTCATCCAAAGCTCAAAAAAAAAATACCAACATCTTGTTCCACAAAGAGAATGGCAATCGCTGATGCAAAAAACGTAGAGCTCCCTCAAGGCTTTTCAGAAATCTTGATTATTTAATCAGTGTTCTTGATTTGTAAGGCGAGGTAGTTGAGAGCTCCCCGAATGTTTTATGTTGGACATTATCCAGATGGAGTGCCAGTTTTCATTTGAGATGAAAGAGGTAAAATCCAACCAGAAAGGTTTCCACCATCTCAGACTAGAGCTCAACTTATATCCAATGACAAATAGAAGTTGGCAGCCTGCATACCCATGCTTTTAAACAGAAACTTCATTGAACTGTCAGTTACCAAATGAGGTGATTAGCTCTGATGTTGATTAAAGTTTTATTCTATATCCTGATTACTCACCACTTTTTATTTTCTTTTCTCCAATTTTTGGGGGGAGAAGGAGGTTTAGTTTTTTCAAGAACATTCTCAACTTTTCTTCAAGGTTTCATTATGCTATTCTGGTTTTCACACACACACACACACACACAGTATTACATGTTATAGGTAATACGTATACATAATATATAATAAGTATATATAAGTATATGCAATATATGTACTTACTGTTGCTTACTATATATGTGTATATTTATTTACTGTTGTCAAAGGTTTTCTATTGTGAACCCGATAAACACTGTGAAAGGCACAGGATCAGCTCAGGCAAAGTGCATTTATTCATTTCATAGTTACATCACCACTGTCAGCTGTGTGTCTCTCTGATTTGGCCTTCATTTTCTTTGTCACTTCATTTTTATGTGGACAGAGCTTTCATTTTTGACGAGTGGGATTTCTGATCTTTGTTTCCAATATCATCTTGAAATAGATGGGTACACTGATGCCAAGGTGACAGCTGTAAAGAGAATGAGGTGAGCGTTGGACAGTTCTAAGAAGTCTGACCGAGAATAATCAGGAGTCACCAAAGGCCATGTGTCTGACAAAACCCTCACTTCTGACATCAGTGCTTCAGGTCCCCCACAGCTGGGATTCTAGGAGACAAGGTGCATTGATTAAGAGGAGGGCGTCAGGAGGGTGATGCAAATTAAAGGACAGGACTAGATGGTGTGGGAATGGTCTTCGTAGGGTCACTTCCTCCTGGACCTTCTCTCCTAGGGAACATCTTTATTACTTTACAGCTCATGACTCTCCTCTCCTCGTAGAGCTGTGAGAAGGAACAGTGGTTCCCTTCCTCCTCCATCCCCCTGTCTATGGGGATGGGCTGTCCCCTCTGTGAGCCCTGTCTCCAGCAGGCTTCCCTGACTGTAGAGGATCTCTTAGGACAGAGCACAGACCCTGCATTGGGTCCCTGGCAGGGAAGGGCCGTTACTCCTCTCCCCACACCCCTGTGTCTTCTCTCCAACCTCCCTCCCCCAGCACCACTCCACCTGTTCAATAAAGACTTGTTGAAGGAATAAAACCTTATCATGCATGTGAGTGGCTATGGGCACTGAGGTCAGAGCAGGAAACGGATGGCAGCTTGCTGAAGAGTGCACGTTCACGGGGGCACAGCCCCTCCACTCCTCCACGAGGACAGGTGTGATGGTTGTTGATCAGGGTCTGCCTGCCCACGGCTCCTGCCATGCTGGCTTCACTTGTAGAGGCACTAATAGAGGCCACGCTGTCACGTCTTCGCCCCCGAAGGATTTGTGGAGACTTCCCGATTGATTGGTCAGTCTGATTGGTCTTCCGGCCCTCAGTGCAGTGGGGAAGAGTTAGTATGCTTCTATCATAGAGAAGACACGCGAGGCGGAGAGCGAGAGACGAAGTGGTTCACCTGGGGTCAGCCAGAGAGGCGTGGAGAGCTTGGCGTGGACGCACGGAATCTAAACTCGCACGCCTGTGCTCATCCTGGAGTACAGAGCCGCAAGCCGACTCCCTTCCCTGAAAGCCCAGGAGAGGGCCAGGGCCTTCTGCTCAACCTCCCTGTCTGTCTCCCCCAGCAACCCCGATGCAGGAGGAAAAGAGCCTCGGGGGTGCTAATTAACTCTTCCTAAGAAACCTGAGACACAGACCTGTGATTCTCAGAACTACAAGACCAGGCTCTTTTACACCCCACACCTCACACCCCGAATGAACACGCACATCAAGGGATAAGGTGGGTGGAGATGCCAAAAGAAACAACACAGAGAAAACACAGTTATTCTTCAATAAACGGTCAGGGGCATAAAAATGAAAGAAATGAACATTGCTCTCCAGAATCCAAGAAGGTGAAGCTGGATTGCACAGTGTGAAGGGCTCAAGGTCACAGAGGGTGCGGTCAGGTCAAGTTCACGTACATCCAGGCCAAAGGTGCCCTCGGGAAGTGCGGACTGTGGAGTCTCCTCTGCCTCCCCAAGGCATGGACTCGAACTCGACCACGTCTTGCTATTGGAACACGCATAGAAAAGAAAATAAGCCAAGATGCGTGCTCCAATCGGACCAAAGTCTAAAACCCAGAAATGAACATGAATTCAATTAAGTCATATCGTACAGCTCTTCTTTGGTTTGATACGTACGATGTTGGAAGTCTCTAGATAGAAGGGAACAGGAAATTATTAAATAGGTCGGGCTTGCTCTATAAAGTGATTGTCTGTGTGTCTGTGCGAGCGTGTGTGTGGGTACACACACACAAACTACTCAAGGAACATTTAGTATCCCTACAATGTGGCGTTAGGTATATGTCCTTGATTTGTATTTTCTGAATCTTATGACATGATCCTTCATTGTCCTTGTAATGAGAAGGACAAGAGTCATTTTTTAAATTTTGAAATAAACAAAACAAAGCAAACGTTCCTTGGGAAAAGACTGGGTTTTGAACCACTGGATTCATAAACCAGGCACGAGCTGCCACCTGAAATCTCAGCTTTACTATAAGCAATAGACTCTTAAATATACCTAGGCCTGTGTTCTGTCTCCCTGCCTGATAGAAGAAATAAAATGATTTATTCTGTTCTCCTCTACCTGACTCTGACAGATCAGAGATGGAATGTGTGCTATTTCCAAATCAAAAGAGGCATAGTGTAGCAAGAAACACTTCCAAATGACGAAATTAGATTAGAAGTTAAGACAAAATATGTTTAACTGGCTTTTAAAGAAATTTGGTGGAACACATTACTATAAACAGTACATTTGGACAGCCAAACAAACTTTGCCCAGCAAAAAGCAATTTTACTCCTCAAACAATGAGAAGAATTACTTTAGATTCGACATTAAATATTGTCATATTTTTTTAAAGAAGCATTTCTATAACTCTGTAGAACCGGGAGTCAAAGGATGCATTTGTTACTATGGTAACGCTCTCCGTGGAGGAGCCAAGGCTGGAGTGGCATACATTCCCTCAGCATATATTTGGCCAATCAATAAACAAAGGACTTAATGCATGTATCCCATTAGAATATGGTCAAGGTAGTTATGATTAGCAGAGGGTGAGGGGGGAGTGTTAAAGAATTCTGGGTTCAATCATCTAGTCTAGCTTTCCAACCAAACATGCTTAACATTCCCTTCATTAGATGCCCCTTCTGAAGATGCACTGTGGCTCAAATGCCTACAGAGCCTTGAAACATGGAACTACTTATTATGAAATTTAACACACCAGTGGCAGATGAATGTGAGAAACTAGGATTAGAACGTGTGTGAAAGGCACACACACCCTGAAGTCTTAGCACTAACCATCAAAATAACCAACGAATACTTCCTGAGCCTAGGACTAGGGGCCATTCACATGAAGGTGCACACAGCAAACTCCAAATAACCTAAGGGCTTCTTAATGTGAGTTGTTATTCCTGATGTGAAATACTGTAGGGGACTTTTCTAATTCCCATTTTACAGATAGGCAAGACACACACACACACACACACACCCCACATATTTCCTCCCATAATTTCATCCTCTGTCATATAAATTCTCACAATAAATATGGTGTCAGGGAAGGCAACAGCAAAATATAGCACAAAGAAAAAGTCATCAGCAAACTAAGTCTGCAACTTTGGGACCTTGGGGTCCCAGATAACAACTTTCCCAGGAGCTCTGTCTAAGATAAAGTACTTTCTGTGAACTGAGTGGGGTGGCCTAGCTGAGTTTTATCTATTGATGTTATGTTAATTGAACTGATCTTATTCATCTTATATAATTTGAATTTTCTTATCTGGCTGTGGAGAACAAGTCATTATTTTATTCCCTTCATAAGTTATCTGCCCTCTAGGTAGCTCACCTGCACTTTATGGGGTGGGGATCTTTTGAAGAAGCGTTTATGACTTGACATTAGGGAACAAATAATAAGCCATATATGCAGATGGTCATTGTTTCTGTTGGAATTTATTCTCAATCTTACTATTATGCACATCAATATTATGGATAGAACTTCTAAATTGGAAATAGAAAGGTTGGTTTTTAACCTATTATTATTGGATTAATATTTTGCTCTTGATTACTATTTATTTTCTGAAACCAGGAAGTCGACCCAGGGCCTTACTACACACGCTAGGCAAATTCACCACCACTCAAGCTACATACCCACCTCTAGCATAGAAGAAAACAAAATATGTCCTATGTGATCCAAATTCCCCCCAACATTAAAGCAAAATGACTGAGAGATCAATAAACACATGAAGGAAGGGAATTAATTCTCTTTTGGTCAGAGAATTCTGGAATTATTTCACTTCATCTGAAATATTGATGTCACCTTTCTTTCTGGATTCATTTTAAATCAGTCCATGACACATTTTCATTAGCAACATCTAGTCAGAAATAAATATCTCATAGCTGCTTTTTTCTTTGTGACGTTCCTTAGGAAAAATCACAAGCACGGACCTCGAATTTCATTGCCACCTGACCATACCATGAAGCTCAGATTTACGCCCTCTGTGGGGAAACTCAACATGTGAATACATGGACACTAGACTTCCTTCCTTATTCTGGAGATAAGCACTGTGTTCTCTGAAAGACACAACCTAAAGCATTAACGGCTTAGCGTCAGAGCCATTTGTTGGCTTAAATATCAGGTGTGGTTTGAATTCACTAGGAAAAAACTGCTTTGGAAAAAATCAAGAGGTGGGATGGTGTGACCTTCTGTTCCCATCCCTCATTGCAGAATTAGCAACTTTTTGGCTCCTGGGTCATCTGCAGAAGGCATTATATAGGCTACAGTGGTGGCAGAAGAGTGTTTTACATTTGAATTAATTGCCAATATTTAGAAATCATTAGATTGCACTGCTTCTCTCGGAAAATCTGGCAACTTGATGGGTGTCCCCGCATGGCGACCATCTGCTGTGGCTGGGGAGAGCTGTGCTTCCCCAGTGCCTGCTGTCCTCACGGCTCTGAGTCCTTGCTGTTCTCTGGGGCTCAATGTCATCAACTCTGGGGCTCTCCTGACTGGGCCCTTTGGTCCATTCACTTGGTGTGGATGGAGAAGGAGCCCTCAGTAGGCCTGGCGTGGGTTCCGGCCAGTCAGAGATATTACAGGCCCGGAGTTTACATCTTACTGGGTACGGCTCAGAGCTCCCCAGCTAGGACTTGCTGAGTTAACCTTTGCCTGCGTGGGGCTGCACAGGAGAGATTTTTAAGAAAGCAACCCAGGACCCCTGAGGCAGAGATCTGGGGAGCAAAGCAGTCATTTTCCAGCACTTGGGGAAATGCCTGGCCCTCACGCTGAATGACCACCTTGCCTACGGCAAGGTTTGTGACTTTAATTCTAAGGTTAGGTCTCTCTTTTCTGAATAGGTACAAATAGGACATGCCAGAGGTTGACAGTAGCCCCCACTGCTCCCCCCACCTCCATTTGAATATCTCTCCAAGCCCCTCTGCCTCCCGGCTTTCTCGAGCAATCCAGCTTCTTGGATTTGCTTTCCTTTGAGGCCTATGGAGAGCTGGTTCTCCGCACAGGGGAAAAGGTATACGGAGAGACAACAGGAAGCAACCGAGACTGGTAGGTTCCTTTGCCATGTTTGTGTTTCTGGGGCTTATGGCCACACTTGATTATGCTTTTAATTCAGAACATTTCCCTATACACTACCCATCAGAGATTCTCAAGAACGTTCCTGCACAGTCTCCATCAGAATATTTCTGCCTCAGCTCTGTGGATGTTTTAGACCAGGTCAGCTCGTTGGTGGCCTGCCTCAGGGACTGGCCTGTGACTCGTATGGATAATTACTGATTCACAAGCCCCATCTTTGGGGTACACCAGTGGGTCCATTAAACAGGAATGCATCTCCTAGAAGCCAAACAACTTTCAATGGAGAGCTACTGGTTTATTTTTCCAGGGTCCCAACACCCTGATATTTGCAACCCTGAATGGAATATCATTAGGAACATAATGACTTACTTTAATATTATCACCCTAGAGATTTTTAGAAGTTTTGCCTTTGCCTGATCTGGCCCTTGAACTACCATTTTTATGTGATTGTTTCATTGTGGTGGTGGTTGATTGTTTGTTTGTTTCTCCTTTGGGAGTGATCTGAAAAATTGTGTAGTTTTTTTTTTAGATGCATTTGGTATTTCTAAACTTTAAAAAAAATCAAGGAGAGGAAAAGCAGGTATAACTTTATGGCCCTTGATCTCATCAAAATCCTAACTTTTCTGTCTTTTGGAATGCTTTCAAGGTCACTGCTTCTTACCCCAGGCTGCACTAAACAGCAAACGTTTTTTTTTTTTACTAACATACCTACACATAGCAGGCTATAAGAAGAATCACAAAGTGAACCTTCTGTCCCACACCGTATACAGGATGGGTCCTTGTAAATGTCTCTGTTTTCTTCAGAGTGAAGCCTCTGGTGAATTCCTTGCACGAACATTGTACTAAATAATTATCCCTGCTCTACATTCAGGGTATTTTCTACAACATTATTAAAAAATAAATAACATTACTCAAAGTACATTTGAACCTAGCAAAAATGGTTAAGTCTGGGATTGTTTCAAAATTTGATGGTATCAAGAGTTAGCTGGTTAGAACTCTAGGTAAGGTACTTGATGGTCTGCTCTGTGAGGTCCTCTGTTCCTTTACTAAGCCTTACGTGCAGTCCTGAAATCCTTGCCTCCTGGCGTGCTTCCTTACTCTGCATCCTCATCAGTTGCAGAAGCCTCCAGTCACAGCCTGCCTCTCCCAGGCTGTCCTCTGAGTGAAGGCCAGTCCCACAGCCCGCCATTGCTTCCTGCTGCTTTGTTTTGGCCACAGCCAAACTTGATAGGGCACGTATCTGCTTATGTAGAGCTCAACACAAACGGCAAAGCATCTATCTACCTGCAGATTCGTTCAGTCCCCCCATCCCGTGACAACTTTTCTCGGGGCAGAGAGAGTGGTACTGGAGGCTGACCTCGGGGACTCTGGCTTGTACGCCATGCCTCCATCCAATTTCTCCTTGGTAATTTTTGATAAGATTGTGATTTCTGCCAGGGAACGTGACTGAGCCAAGCTGAACCTATTTTAGGCTTCCTGTTGAAGCTGGGGTTGCAGACCTGTGCCAGGACGCCTAGTTCCTTCCATTATGATGAGGGCCTCGTGTTCTTTTCTGTCTGGGTTAGCTTGGAACCTCCTGATGATGGCCTTTCACACAGCTGGAATGTCAGCACCAGAGGGGCTACAATCAGAGGATTTGTCGGATCAAGTGAAAGTTTGAGGCCAGTCTGGGCCAAGTTTATTTCTGAGCTAGCATTCTTGTGTTTCAAAATCAGTACATGGAACTGGAGGTGAGGCTCAATCCATCCTGCTCCAGCCTCGAGTGAAGAAAAGCAAAGTGAGAAGAGGAGGCCATAAATTTAACCCTACTATCAGTGCATGTGCGCGCATGCGTGTACACACACACACACACACACACACACACACACACACACACACACACAGAATGAAGCAAGAGAAAGGAAAGAAAGAGAAACATGAGAGGGAGGAAGAAAGGGAGGGAAAGAAAATATATAAAAAGCCAGGATCTGTGGCATGGTCTAGTAATCTCGGAATTGAGGAGGCTGAGACGGGTAGATTGTAAATTCAAAACCACCCAGGGGTAAAGGGTTTGCCTCGCAAGTACACGGCTCTGAGTTCAAACTACAACACTAATAAAACAACACTAATAAAGTTAGTTTCATTAGTGAAAGAGAAGCCCTGACAGACTCCCGTGTGGCGCCTGATGGAGTTGGTCACACATGTATCTGCAGGCAAGAAACAGACCCTGCAGTGGCTGTTTAGCAGGGAGGAAAAAAGACCATCCGCAAACGAATGACGAACTGACCCTGCCTTTCTTGGGTAGGAGACATCCGTCTCTTTCTGTTTGTAAATGCTGACGAGCAGAGTTTAAGGAGGGCTAATGTCGCCCATTCATCTTAATTAAAGAGTTAATTGCTTGTGTGTTCTGACCGAGTCAGTGAAGCTGGGGAACACAGGAGCCCGCGCCTGGATGTGTTTTCTTGATCAGCGTAATGACATCATCGGTCGTCTCATATTTATTCATGTTGCAGCCTGTTTTCATCACCTTAATAACACGACATGAGCCAACTTCCCGGAGGAAAGGAAGCCTCGAGCCTGGCCCAGATTCCCGAATGGACAGCGACCATACACACACACACACACACACACACACACACACACACACACACACATACACACACACACACACACACACACACACTTGTTGGCCTAGTCCTGGATGCTCTGGGCTTTCAGGCTTGAACCACAACACCCAGTCAAGATATCGACTCCTCTCTTCTCCCCTTCCCTCCCTCCCTTCCTCTTTTTTGGGGGGTGGGGGAAGGAGGAGGGACTGAAGCACCTCGTGTTTGCCAGCCCGTGCTGCTTGAGCAAATCCCAGCCCTTTCAGGGTAAAATTCAGACCTACGCATTACCGATGTTCACTCTTGTGGTATGTGTAATGTAGTGTTTGCCTTTCAGTCCCGGTTTTCCTCAAGTCATGAGTGTGTATATGAGTATATAATATTCGCTATCTATAAAGTCATTATCTGTAAAAGAGTATCTGTATAAATGGGTGAAGCACTGTGGTTACTGAAGTTCACACACTTAAGTTTCTGCTGTGGAGCAAAGTTGAACTCTACCAGCTTCTACATCTTTGTAGCTCTGTGACCTTCAAAAATCAGTCTAACATTTCCAAGCTTTGAGTTTCCTTTTTATTTTCCCCTTTTTTTATCAAACAAGGATGAAAGTAAGATAACTATATGGAAGAATATAATGGTGGCAATATCCTAACACAGTATCCAACCGTAGTAAAATAATGATGGCATTTCCGCCTCGTCCATGTTTAATTATGAAGAGGAGGAGGAGGCTGTATATAAAAAGTGAATAAAATTCAGAAAGAGACATTATAGAATATTAATGGGGAGACAGGGAGAGTAATGATTCACTTTCTTTCTGCTCCTGTTTCTACAGAGCCCATGACACGGACCGGCACAGAACTGCGCTAGCCCCCAGTGCTGCAGTTCAGAGGGAGGAAAGCCTACTTCCAGCTGTGGGTGATTAACTGAAAGTTCCTAGATAGCGGGGATTTCTCTGGGTGGAAAGAGAGGGAGATGATTGCAGATCAAGGGAATGGGGCAAAGTTTCCAAAGCACAAACACGGTGGGTGGCAGGAAGAAAGTGGCAGACCCTCGGGCTGCATTTGAAGGGCTGTGGAGGTACTACTCAGGGTCCACCTCGGTGGATGGGGTTTGCCACTGGGGTGTCTCAAATTAAATAGCGGGGCAGGAAAGGCAGATATCAAAGACAGGCAAAATGAGCCAGGAAGATCACTGAAATCTCTCCTAGGCACGTCGTGATGGAGGAGCACATTTAAGACAGATGGGTAGCTGGGAGCCAGGGGCTCACACCTGTATTCCTAGCAACTCAAAAAGCTGGGAATCTGAGGCTATCCTGCTTTGAATCCAGCCCGGGCAGGAGAGTTCGCGAGAATCTCATCTCCAATTAACCACCAAAAGGAAAAGAAGAAAAAAGCCAGAAGTAGAGCTGTGGCTCAAGTGGAAGAGTACTGGCCTTGAGTAACAAATGCCCAGTGACAACACCCAGCGCTTGAGTTTACAGCCCCAGGACAGAAGCATATGTACGTGTACATCCATGTACAGGCACATACACACACAGACCACAGACAGAGATATTTAAACAATCTCAAAAACAATTGTATCACCCACTAGCCAAGTTAGGAACCATGAAATCACACACGTTCTTCTTTAAGTAAAGTCTCGGAAGAATTCCTGGTGCTGTGTGGGGAGGTAGATGATTTTTTTTACACCCCTGCTGGCTTTTGGCTGTTTCATATTAATATTAAGGCATTCAAATCACAGATTTAAATACTGAACATTTGGCCAGACATATTCTAGCGTGCTCACTCCAGATGTGTTGGTACAGAAGCAAGTGTGAATGCTGGAAACATCCATGGATAAATTCTGGGTAAAGGTCTAAAGAAGAGATCCAGAGATTCTAATGCAAATTCAAAACTGCAATTACAGTATTCAACAAGGAACCATACTGCTAAATATTACTGAATGTCGTAATAAAGGAGTCATAGATGCTCCTGGAAACAATGCAGCCCTCCACACATAACACGACATGGAAGGGTTGCAGGCATGGTTTAAGTGATAGGTTACCAACCAACGAGCAAAAACATCAGACACTGAGTCTGAGTCCTGGTCCCTGGAAAACAAAAGGTATTTGGAGGGGGGGTAGTAGAGATCTGTGGCATACAGAGGCCAAGGTTAATAGTAAATATGGAAGTTCAATACACAAGTTGAGTATGCAAATAAAAAGAAGACCTAGGGCTTGAGGAAGGGCTCAGTGAAGGAATGCCAAGCTGAAGTTTAATCCCACTGCTGGAAAAAAATGTTCAAAAAAAGTATGACATAAACAAAAACTCCACTGTCTTAAGTCACAGCTTCCTGGAAGATGAGTTCAATTCTAGTTCTTTAGGTATTTGCTTTTCCTGTGAGTTCCACTAATATTTAAAGCAGAAATACTAATGAACTGTGTCATTCCTTCATGACTAATAAATCCATGAAGTTTAGTCCACTGCTAATTCATTGAATTTCTTATAGCAGTTCTGAGGACTTTTTACTCAGAGCCATATTTACAGGAGAAGCAAATAGTCAACTCTAGAACAATGAAGAAGAAAAGGTATACTTCATAGTGTAGAGATTGGGGTAAAGCACATGCCTACTTCTAGAGACAACTTTAAATTTTAACAAAGGCTATAGATATGTTGATGGTTTTTTTTATAAAGTAATATAAGCAATAGCTACAAATTAGAGTTCCCTCAATACATTAGCCTGGCAATAGATGGAGTGAGGGGTTGAATGATAGCCTCCAAAATCTGAGGTCAAACTCCTGCTGTACTTCATAATATCACAGCATTTGGAGGTCGAGGTTGAAATTAAAAGTGAAATTAAATGAGTTCATTTTTAGGGGCCTCAACTGGTACCGTTGTGCCCTTATGAGAAGGCAAGAATAGGATGGTGGAAGGATGGAGGGAATCCTTAGCCCCCCTGTCCTGAGTGCTTCGCTTAGTCTACCATTCTCTAGAAAAATCAAGAAAAGAAGCCAGGCACTGTGGCTCCTGTAATCCTAGCTCCTCAGGAGGCTGAGAGCTGAGGACTGAGATTCAAAGCCAGTCCAGGCACTAAAGACTCATCTCCAATGAATCACCAGAAAGCCAGAAGTGGTGCTGTGGCTCCAGGGGTATTGTGATAGCCTTGAGATGAAGAGCTCGGGGACAGCGCCCAGGCGCAGAGTTCAAGACCCACCACCACCAACACCACCACCACCAACAACAACAAAAAACCTGAAAAAAAGAAAAGGAAATCAAGAAAATAAGTTTCTCTTTTTGAAGCCACTCCTTTCATTGCTTCCCCACCCCCACCTTTTGGACACCATTAACAGGTACCCTCAGATATGTCACATTATTCCTTCAACCATAGCACAGAAGTGACAATTACCCCTTTTGAGTGGGTGTGGAAGAGAGAAGCTGGAGGCTGACAAGAGTTAGCTGCATCTGAAGGTCACATTTAGAGAGATGAAACGAGAATTCCGAGGCATTCCTCCTAATGGCAAAGCTCACCCGTGGCCGCTGCACGGAAGCTGGGTCTCGAGGATGCCCGTACTGTTCGGTCATTTAAGGGTACATGGTATATTAAATTTAAATTTAAAATATCCCATTCCTATTTTTACCTTGTACACTGATATATACCAAAAAAGTTTGTTGTATCTGATTATTGTATCCGCTGTTTTTGAAGCGTGAATTCAAAGTTACAATAATTCGATGAGAGGTAAAGGAGAAATATTTGTTGTAGGTTGCCAGAGAAGGAAGCTTTTAGAAACTTGACTTGTAATACCAAGTTTCCTTTTAAAGTAATTTTCTAATAATTCTGGACATGCTTGGTAGAAGGACAGATCCCCTTCCAAGACTATCCACTTACAAACATGCAAGAATTGGAGGACGGGGAAGGTGGCTTCATGGTAGAGTGCTTTCTTAGCATGCCCGAAGCCCTGGGTTCCATTCCTCAGCACCACATAAACTGAAAAGGCTGCAAGTAGTTCTGTGGGTGAAGTAGTAGAGTGCTAGCCTTGAGCGAAAGAAGCTCAGGGACAGTGGCCACTCCCCGAGTTCAAGCCCCTGGATTACTGTGTGCACGTGTGTGTGTGTGTGTGTGTGTGTGTGTGTGTGTGTGTGTACGCACACCTGTGTGCTCGAGACACACACATGCTACACAAAGTTGAAACACATTTCAAAGGGAAAATAATGGGCTACAAGTGTGTAAGACTCAAATCTGCCAGGAAGCTGATGTCAAGAAAACAGGACAAACCTAAAAATGATAAGTGGAAGGCTGGTACAGACACCTTCAGAACACGTAGTTTGGGGAACGAGAGAAAAAAAATAAAAAACTAAGTGGAAAAGTTCAAGGGACCTCCAAACCAAAGACAAACAAACAAAAATTTTATGAAAAGCGAAAGACAAAAAAGGAGGAGAAAGCAAGTAAGAAAAAAAAATCTCATTCCCTGAACTGAAATGATTCAGTTGGGAGAAATAAATTTTTAAATGATTCAAAAGAAAAAGAACCAGAGAAATAAAGTGAAAGACAATCCAATACAAAACTAAATGAAAAAGCAGACAGAGAAATATGGTATTGACAGGAGAGATTGATTCTCCATATCAGAACAAGGGCATCAGAGTGATGGGAAGGTCATTTTTTTCCTCCAAACAAGAGTAGCTCAGGGGTGGGGGAGGGGAGTGGTAGGGAAAGCGAGAAAAGAATCGAATAAAATCTCAACTGGAAATGAGCATTACTAGAATCTCGAGTCATTCCCTACGAGGAATGGAAAATGTCGCCGTTACTATCCAAGTTGCGTAGTCAGTACGTAAAGCAGATTGGTGTCTAGTATATCTCCTGTGACTGGCAGCCAGCACTATGGCCTCACAAAAGAAAATGGCAGAGAAGCTCCCGTTAGACTCATTTCAGGTTTGTTTTCATCTAATTCCACTTGACAGCGGTGGAGAGAGAGAACTGGATGAGCACGGGCTGGAGCCCATCTCACCTCCTTCTGGCGGTGGATGAAGCTGAGTCTTTTCCCCTTGACAGGAACAAGCCAGCAGCCTTGCCTACTGGCACCCAACTCTGAAAAGAAGGTGAGACGTCCTCTGAACGGTGGCGTCTATCTGCAAGCTGGAAAAGATGTGTGTGGAAATGAGAAAACTCCAGGCTGTAATCGGGAAGGCTGGGCGCTGGTTTTCTGGGTAACCCAGAAGGATTCCTCTGACCCTGATATACAAACAATGATTCCCATTTCACCAAAGTGGTGTCACGATGAACGGATCTAACCTAACCCAGGTAATCGGCGAAAAGGAACTATCTGTCCTCGGTTATACGGCACATAGCGGGCATTCCTTAAGAAAGGGCTCCTTTTTATCTCACGTTCCAATGTTATCTTCGCAATCATTCTCACGCAGTGTGGCTGGAACTGAGCTCGCGCTCTCGCGCTCTCTCTCTCTCTCTCTCTCTCTCTCTCTCTCTCTCTCTCTCTCTCTCTCTCTCTCTCTCTCATGGCTGTGTATTTCTGATGAGGTAGCATTTATAAGTCTGGTCTATATCTCTCAAGAAGTATTTTGTAAGTTTGCCAAAAGTCCTCTCACATAAATTACCTTTTCGTTGTATTTTAATTTTATTCCCCCCCCCCCGCAGAGATTATTAACACAGTCAGATACGCAGACTGCTATGAACTCGTAAGAGCCATGAATTAGACTGAAAGCGAGTCCTGGCGGTTCTCGGCTGGCTTGCACTCATGCGTTCCTTGGGCATGACGTGTTGTGAAGACTCCAGGTTTGGGGCCAGGTTTGTATCCATCAGGCATCTTAACTTTACCAAGCTTCAACACGTCATACCTTCTCCCTAGCTTTTAGGCCAGAATCTCTGGTCATCCTCGACTCCCTGCTCCAAAGCTGAGTCCACCTGTTGAGCCTGACCTAGAAATACGTCCTCGCTTCATTACACGGTCTACCTGAGCATCTGCCCTCTTTAGGCTGCGAGATTTCGTTGCCAGGGTTCTATGAACACTTTCCAGTGACAGCATCTATGGCCCCTCTGCCCTCCGTCCCACCTGCTCTCGCGGGCTTCGCCCTGCCTTTCTCCTGATAACCATCGGTAGAATTTTCCATCAGTAGCAGTGCACATCTTGGACATGTTCGACATGATGTAGATGTTTACATCTATTTTCCTCTGCCTACTCTAGCATGCCCACTCTCCAAACAACGGTTGTTGATGCTTGTAATGAGTTCAGGAGGGTTTGGTATACACGTGGTTCTCCATGAATGGCTGTTGAATGGAACTCATGTGGAAACCAGGAAGTTGAGGGACAAAAGAGTGAATTAGATAACGTCCCTGTGCTGAGGGAGCTTCCATTTCAGGGAGGAGACAGGAAGCAGTGAGCAAACCACAGGAACTTTGCCCAGGTCACATGTGGAGAAAGAGACCTTCCTAGAAAAAAAAAACAATCTGCAAATTGTTGAATTAGTCTCAATTTCAGTCTCCCCTTCTGGACCTCAGATAATCTTCCTCAAAAGATGACAATAGAGGTTCAGAGAGGTCAAAGACACAGCACAGACAGCAGAAGAGCTGACATGCCGCAGACACAATATTGTCAGTTGCACTGCCATGCTCTCTAAGACGCTTTGGTTTTTTTTAATTATCTGACTCCTCCTTCCTAACTTTCAGGATGTGTGGTGAATAATGATTGTGGTAGACTTGAGGATTCTATTGTCTACTGTAAGTCCAATCCAGTGATGTTGGATTCCTTGAGAAATAGTGCCAGTGTATTTGGCCTGATCATCTGATTACTGAAAGCTAACCAGAATTAACTCACCCTGGTCAATTCCTTTACAATTGTCTCGAGAAAGATGTCAGTAAAAATACATTAGCAGGATCCTCTCACCTTGTTCACATTCTCGATTGCAGTGGGCTTTACAGGGCTCCCTCTGGAGAGTCTTAGCAGAAGCCTGTCACCATCTAACTTTCAGAATTATTATGAGCTCTGCCCTCAGAGGAGACTGACACGCAGCAAGTGTAGCTGAGGTGTGCTTATTGCTGAGACTGTAGCTATTAACAGAGATTCTCTTTCCTTACATATATCCTAATAAAAGATTAGAGCTAAGCTATCTGTTTTGCCTGATGCCAAGAGCCATGCACGCATGAGCAGGCACAAAGGCACCCTACACTCAGGCACGTTTGGAAACAGTACATTGATCACATCCCCTAACCTTGGCTGGTGACTGTACATACTTGTAAAATTATATATATATAATGCCTTGATCTAGCAAGTCTTTTGGTTCAAGGGTATGCATCCAGAAATGTATGTTTCAGGGATTGCTATTACTTTTCTCAGTACACATTGACTATTTCTGGAAAGTCATAAAGGTGTACTTTTAGACACCACGAACATGTGCTTGCAATTTCTTCATGAAATAAAAAAGGCTTAAAATACACCACGACATGGGAAATGCACATGACCTAGGGAAAAATTCTAAGGAAAGCAGAGAGGGTCAAGCTAGTATTCCCTGCCAAGACTTCCTGACGAATAATCATCTTCCACTGTCACCTTCCACCCTTGAGGAAGCAGCGTGGGCCTGTTTCTGCTCCTTAAACATCATTAAATTCTTTTTACTTCAATTTCAGAAAGAGTTATCGAGTGCTTTATGAATGTACAAGAAATTGAGGACAGAAACATCTGTCCTC
Organism: Megascapheus bottae; assembly: GCF_031878675.1. Classification (NCBI taxonomy): domain Eukaryota; kingdom Metazoa; phylum Chordata; class Mammalia; order Rodentia; family Geomyidae; genus Megascapheus; species Megascapheus bottae. The sequence goes on from NC_143537.1 coordinate 2,446,002, forward strand.
CAAGAACTTGATCAACCAGTATCTCACAGACTATAATTCACACCAGGTAAGATGAAAAAAAAGCATAAGGGATATGCATGATTATGAAGAAGAAAGAGTGAAAATTCAGTGGGAACATGGTGAGGCATATGTTCAACATATTGATGCGACTTAATTAGGGAAAATTTCCACTTAATTATATTCATGTATACTTTAAAATATGCTAGGAGCTAGAGCATGGCATGGAAACACTGAAAATACAAATTCGAGGCATTCTCAACTCAGGTGCATATATAGCATTGTCATGTCAGAGTCAGGCAGGGGCCCTTTAAACTTGCCTGAGGGACTGAGGGGAGGGGTCCTGAAAGCCAGTGAAACTAAGGCTCTGTCTTCCTGTGCTTGACTAGGGATAGAAGACTGAATGAAATACCAAACCATGATAACTTCAGCCTCTCCTCTCCTCTTTCTCTCTGTCTCTGTCTCTGTCTCTCTCTCTGCGCCTGCCTCTCTCTCTCTCTCTCTCTCTCTCTCTCTCTCTCTCTCTCTCTCTCTCTCACACACACACACACACACACACACACACACACACACACACATCATGTCCAAATTGATATTAAAGGTCATAATCTCCTGCAGAAAGCATTCTGTAGGAAAGCAAATCCATTAAGGTGAGGAAACTAAGAAACAGAATCTAGTGCTGGAGGAAAAGAATAATTTATTTGTGAAAGTGGGACAATGACTTATTTGGTCCTTCTTCATAAATGAGATAACTGTCATATCCCATCAGACTCCACTACCATGAATTATATATAACAACATTTGGTGAAATAGGAAATTCTAAAAATATACTGAAATGCTGGAGACTTCTTAATGGTTTATTATGATAGGTGTTCCTAGTTTTGAAATATCTTCGTTCACCGAAGACAAATGGGGGCGACATTATTTTAGAAAGTCCACATCTTTTAAGATGATGGATTAAATGCTCTTTGAGACAGCTGTGCTGTTTTATCAGAAGAACAACATTCCCTTACTAAATAGTCCTTAAGGGCACGGCATGGGATAATCGGGGGGGGGGCGGTGTTTTGGGTTCCATTCAAAATTAAAGTCCAAGGAGATGTGAACCAGGAGATGACAGGATGATTGTTTTGGTGTGTGTGTGAACATGAACCCGTGATCGGAATCAAAGCGAGGATACTGCATCTTCCCTCCAGAAGACGGCTCCTGCAATTGCGTGGCTTTACTCGGCTTGAGATGGGGCTTTGGCATCGCAGCAAACTGACTCTGCACCAAACTGACTCCACGCTGGGCCCTGCTGAGGTGACACACCGCCTTGCTCAAGTTCGTGGAGCGCTTAGTGCGTCTGAGTGTTTGTTGCTGAGTGGAAGGTAGGATTTGGACTGTACTTGGTCGTGAGGGTTCAAAGAGACGATGGAAAGTCACCCCGGAGAAGTAAGCCATTCTGCTACTGAGGACTTTCCATATTCCAAGAGGCAAGTCGGACAGCCAACAGGGGAGAGGAGAGGCGGAACACCTACTCTCCCTCTCTCTGCTGAGGGGTCCACAGAGCAGGGACGGTGAGCTCCCCCTGTAAAGTTGGTACGTGGTACCCCGACAGGCTCAGAGTAACAGCTAATAGCCACAGGCATGGATACAGCCTCAGCTACTAACAACGCAGTCTACTTGGAATAGGATAGGCACAACTTACAAGCATTTTTTTTTTCTATTTTAAAGGTCTTCTCATTTTGTTCCCTGCCTATTTTCCTATCTCTGAAATGCCTCAGGGAGGGAAATAAAAACCATCCTAAATAGCAGACACACAAGGGCACTGGGGCATGCCAGGCACGCACCTGTCAGCATGACACTCACAGTTACTTTTCCTGCTCAAATCCACACACCTGGGGAAGGCGGAAAACTCAGCCTCAGACACTGCCCCCATTATGGTTGGGCAGGGAGCATCTGGCCAATTAATTTTTAGGAGTCTAGGAAGACTGTATGACCAATTAGAGCATTCATGGGTGCTTATTTCTGTCCTCTTGCACGAGACACATACCTGGAAGTCTAATCCTGCTAATATTTGCAGGATGGACATAAAGAAAGACTCAGGAGTCATCTGAGATAGAACTGTAATTGGGCATGGCATTCTCTCACAAATATCCCGACTCCCTATGCAGAAGCCACCTTGCCCAAGTAATACATCTAAATACCCTGCTGGAACATGATGCATGGCTACCAGAAACACGTGGAGGAGCTGGGAGGCCAAGTTACAGTGTTTTGGTTTTTTTGTCCTTCTTCAAAATACGCTCATTCATTTCCTTTCCTTCTTAGTAAAGAAAAAGAAGTACAGTGTTCAGGATTAACCGTCTCTGGAGTGAGCAGAATAGTCTTTTTAAATGTTTACCTTTTAATTGTTATAAAGGTGATATACAGAGGGCTACAGTTGCATACGTCCCATCATAAGGACATTTATTTCTAGGCAACATCATCCCTTCCCTCTTTCTCTCTCCCAATCTTTCCCTCCTACCCCCACCTGCAAGTCTTAGGGTTCATTTTCAACATCATGTCTAGAGACTATCAAGGGAGGGTGGATTTTTCTTAAGTAATGAGAGATCTCTTTTTATGATAATCAGAAATGATGGTCCATGGTAATAATATTAACTCAGAGTCTCCGTGTGGCCCCATCAGCAAAAGCAGAAATTTAGAGGCAGTGGATGTTTATGCTGTGAGCTTTTCTCTTCTAGGACTCTGCGTTCTATGTAACTACCATTTGTCCAATAAATACAAGTCTCTGACAGTTCTATGGTGAACACAGCAGGGTCCAGGCTATTATTTAAGGCTTTTTTAAGAATAAATATCAAATAATCTGAAAAGACATCTGAAAGGGTGAGAGTGCAACTATTTTTTTATGGTTGCTAGCTGTAGGGAATCAAAGGAGACTTTTCTTTCTCAGCAATGTAGTACCTCCACTGCTGCTAATGGCAAAGCCAAAGCCATACTTCCACGATGGTATTTTGTGACAGAGAGGTTCAAGCTGCCCCACCCAGCCCCTGGGAAAATACCAACAGTCTTCCAACAGTGTTGGAACAAAATCCAATGACGACCAGCTCATACCACTGTTTGTCCATGTAAACCCATGTAAACTGTATGGTGTGTGTGTGTGTGCGTGTGTGTGCGCGCGCGCGTGTGTGTGGGGTGTGTGTGTGTGGTGCTTGGACACATATCTAAATCATTCCAGCAGATCAAAAGTTTCAATGCCATCCTGGATATATTATTCCTGAGAACCCGGGCTGTCATCTAACTCACAGTAGAAAATGGCTAAGAGTTGAGTCATTTTGACAGATTCTACAAGGGACCCTCTGCTCCCAATCCATTTGTGAGGTTTATTTTTTCAACCATTCATTTGATGGCCAGAGAGCCAAAATGTATTCAATTTTTTTTGCCTTTCTATGTACATTAGTCAATAATTTTCTCTATTGCATTCCACCGACAGTTTCTGACTCATGATGTATTTATCTACCCAGGCTTGCACAGCCTGCCATTTTACAAGTTGGACACACAATATACGTTCTCTGTTCCTCCTATAAAAAGCAAGAGGATTTATTTTATATATAACTTCTAAAATATGAGTTAAAATCACCAGTGAAGGAAAATTTTTTTAAAGAAATATCCTTTAATGGCCATGGACATTATTTTCATACATTTTTCTTATTTTTTTTCTTTTCTAAAGATTAGAAACCTTTCAAAAATTAACTTCAATACTTTTGAAACAGTTATCTTTTCACACCACTTGAACAGAGGCTGACACTATAGAAGAGGGCTAGTTTCTCGATGCGCATGTCACCAACAATATTTTTCTTTCCAAGTTTTAAAGCACTCATTTAGCAGTGAAATTACGGTGCCACGCTTTCTTCTCTGACAGATTCCCACCTTTTGATTCTCTGCCTTCTTTCTCTACTCCAGTAAATTGATCCTTTAAAACATCCAGGTGCAAATGGATTAATGGTTGTCTATTGTGCAGGAGAATGGTAGAGTCCCTCCCACCCCTTCTCCGCCTTGAGGTCCTTTGCCTTTCAGAGAAACTCACATATCAATTAAACTCACCTGCTAATTAAAAGCTTGTGGGGGGCACCCTTGCTAGTTAGAAGCAAAGGAAAGTGTAAAGGTGTCTAAAAATAGAGGTATCGAATATCAATTACCTCCTTCTTCCCTGATTCCTGGTTCCTTGGATGGAACTGAACCCCGGTAAAGAAGTAGGGGAGGCAAAAGAAAAAAAATGAAGAAAAAAATTAGGGATCTGTTCACCTCTATTTCCCTGTTTTTTTTTTTTATCAGTTAATTTCGTGGCTTCATCTTTTTGTCAGCAGCATTGCATGGCGGGATGGTTTTTATCCAGGAGACAGAGCAGGATTCTTCACCCTTTCTTACACAGATGCTCTGAGTCCCCCATGAAAGCTGTAGAAAAGCTCTCACCCATTCACTGTTAGCGATCCAGCCAGAGGTTTTTGAGAGCTGGATATGAGAGGAATGGAAGTGAATGTGGAATCGATGTCCTGTTCTGGCTTTTTTGTTTTGTTTTGTATTTTAATGCCATCTCCTGCTCTTAGATCTGCCAACCCACACGCATTCCTGTCTGCTTTTTCTGAGAAATGGGTCCTGAGGGCAGATTTATACCAACACTAGACTGCCTCTGCTGTCTTTATACCATAGACTTAAAAGCTATAGTGTTCTAAAGTAACATGCTAACTATCACACTACATAAAATAAGACCAAATCCTAACAGAACTCAAGAGGCCTAGAAAGCCACAAGTTGTGAACAAAGCCCCTCTCAGAATGGAACAGACAACAAGAACAGATTAAATTCCAACCTGCCTTAGCAAGTGACAGGCTACATTTGCTCACCTCTTTATGTGCTACTTTCAAGAACTATTTTCTTAAGGGTCTACTGTGGGGTTTGCTTTTGGGCTAAGGGGTTGAATTAGAACTGTAATCAAGACCTAGTCTCAGCCATCCAGGAGTTTACAGTCTCCTAAAAGAAATTGAGAGTACATCTGCTAGTAATAGGGAAAAAAATACCAGGAGCTAACCCAGAGAGGAGGTCAAGCAAAGGGTTTTAGAGACACTTGAAGTTTAGCTGAGGTCCAAATGTTGACAATAAATTACCTATGAGAAAGAAACAAAAGATACCATACACATGTGGGTCGCTGTTCATAGTTCAGTTAATCTAGGATGTAGCAAAGGAGAAACAGAGGATGAAAGAAATGTCGTTGTCGTAACTGGAAACTGGGGTTTTGTAATGGGAAGTAGGAAAGAACAAAATGAATCTATTCCATGGCTTCCTGTTCTATGTGCCACAGAAATCTGGACATTTTTTAGGGGACTCTGGAAAGAAGCTGCTGTTTGGAACCTCAAATCCTTGAGATGTGGAGATCTGGGAACAAAGCAAGCCTTGGAATGAATGTCTTTGAGCCTCCCCCATCCCGACAGTGGCTGTGTCACATACCCATTCCCCCAGCTCCAGGGAAAGGACGATGGCTCATGCAGTGGCCCAGATCTGTCACTCCCACTGAGCTAGAGAAGGAATCACAAGGAAGAAGTCTGCAGTCCAAGCTACCCTGGGCATAAAGTAGAACCTTATCTCAGTAGTAGCCAAGGCCAAGGGGTGAGGTGACCGAGAGTGTTGACTCAAGTGGGAGAGCCCCTGCCCTGAAAGCCCAAGGCCTGAGTTCAATCCCAAGGCCCCTCCCGGGTCCTTGGTGTCATCGGCAGTAGCTGGCACAAGCGTCCAGGCCAATCATAGATGCGTTGTCGCCGGTCTAGCACAACCGTTTTCGAAATGTGAGGGTTTGGGCCCCGGGTAGCGTTTCTGTTTTGTTTGTTTTGTTTTTTTGGGGGGAGGGCCTCACAAGGCTCTCAGTGATTTCCATATCGTCCTTTAATCGGTGGCCGTCAGACACTTCTCGTTGTGGCCGCCAGTGTCGGTAGATAAATCATACGGACCCCAAATGAATCCGCACATTGCAAGTTCACCCTTCAATGCTTTCTTATTGCAATCGAAATTAAATCTCAAATTCTCACCAAGTCTTATTGTCCTGACTCCGTACCTCCTACTTCTTCTCCATATCTCTTGCCATTTATTTATTTATTTATTTATTTATTTATTTATTTATTTATTTATTTATGCTCTAGGCACATCAGCTTGCTTTCTGTTGTTCAAACAGATCAAACCGGTTTCTGCTCTGTGGCCTGAAATGCTCTTTCTCCAGAATTTGACACGGTTCTTCCTTCCTTATCAGAAAGGTATTGGATTGCACGCCACCTGCCCGCTGACTTGTGTAAAGTGGCCATATTCATATGCTGGTCTTATTCTATAATGTCACCTTGTTTTATATTCTTCATGGCAGTTTGCATGATTTGGAAATTTCCTATTCTTTCCATCTCTCCGTCTAGCTACCCAGTGAGACCAAACTCCTGAAGAAACAGGAAATTATGCATTCATCACCCTCTATCTACCTCGTCAGCAGGTACAGGATCCAAGTTCCACTGGGTCCCTTTGTCTCTGTGATCAATTTTATTTTTTTCCCCTGAGGCATTTTAGAGCTAAGAAAATGGCCGAGAAAAGAAGATTCTTATAATGGGGTGGGGGGAAGGAGGTTTTCAACCATGACTCTGGCTTTTCCTATGAATTGACGGCATGGTGAATATCATTAGTACTATCTAAGCTGTCCCTCTAACCATCCAAACGTACTCCCTCTAACTGTTGTTCTGTTTGTTTCAGTCATGGGCTAAGCAGTTTACACTGCAATCTCAACTTCCCAAGGAGAAACTTAGACTGTTCCAGCTCTTTAGAAGAGCTTTGTGTTTTAAAGATACATATGCCCGATGAGTAATGAGGCTGCAATTCTCTTCATTTATCTGTTGGCAACTTCATGTCTTCATAGGAGAAATGTCTGTCCAGGTCATTTGCCTGTGCTTGTTTTTCTTCTCTTTTCTTTTTCTTTCTTTCTTTCTTCTTTTTTTTAAATTAGGTTGTTCTCTTACTAGTAAAGAGTTTGAGTCTTTTGTATGTTTAGGTAATAATCACTTATCACATAACAGGTTTTGCTTATGTTTGTCTATTCCAGAAATTGACTTTTCATTCTGTTGTTTCCACTACCGTGTGAAAGCTTTTTAGTTTGATTTAATCCGATTGGTCTGATTTTGCTTTGGTCATTCATACCATAGCAATTATGACCAAAACCCAGACCGACGTCTATTTTTAACATTGTACCTTCTCGTTCGAAAGCTTTTATTGATTTCAAGTTGATTTCTGTATATGGTATGAGAACCAGGTATAATTTTCTCTTTTACCAGTGGATATCCTGTGTTTTCAAGACCATTTATTGAGACTGTCCTTTGTAGACTCTTGACATTGGTGTTGAAGCTAAATGTTGTTGAAGCTAAGCTGATTGTGTGTCTGTGTCTCTAACTCTGGCTTTTGCACTCTCTTCCATTTGTCTATGCAGCATGCATTTGTGATGTGAACCTCTAAAACCCAAAGCTCCACCAATAAGTTGAACTACTGAACACACAGTAGTTACAGAATACAAAACGGAAATACAAACTCAGTAGGATTACTAGTCTCTAGTGTTTTGTTAATAATTTTGATAACCATCAAGTATCCCGAACGGAGACAAGGAGAAAATCTTACAAGCCATGACATCAAACAATAACTTAGGAATGAAGTGAACAAAGAAGATGAGCAAGCCAAACAATGAAAAATACAAAAACACTGAAAGAAAGAGAACATATACATAAATGAGAATGAAATCCATATGTTCAGGGACTTGGAAGACTTAGTATAGTTAAAATGGCCCTATGACCCAAAGAATTAAAAGTAGAACTATACTAAGATCCAAGCCTTCCATCCTGGGGGTGTTTACACAAAAAACTATAATAGGAGCACCTGCATACCAATGTTCATTGCACTGGGTATAGTCACATGATTCTTAAGTAATTTTCCTTCGTGTCATCATTTTTGTAACAGATCTTAGGTTCATCTAAGTCATGCAATACTGTGGTATAAACACAACGCTCAACCGTCATCAAGCAACCAGGGAGGCAGATTTTCTTAGAGCACTGGCATATGACACTGTTTTCACATTGCTTATTATCCTTTTCATTCAGTTGGTACAATTCTAAAACGCCCAAGTCAGAATATGTGCAGTGCTTGACAACGAAATGTAAAACTTCTTTCATTCTCCTCTAGGTTAATCCTTTATTCTCTTTGAAAAGCAGCAGAATTCACCCTTCTCTTGTCAAGAGTCTCAACAATATTTCTGTTTTTGCAAAAAAAAATGTGCAGCGTTTCCTTACCCTTAAAATCTATATGTGGAAGACTAACTAGAACAGGTTTATATGTATATGTGTGTGTTACTTGTATACACAATTAAAAAAAAATCCTCCACCAGCTGGAGCTCCAGAGATCTGAATTATGTGCTAACTACTCTGGTTAATTAGAGTGCTATTTAATTTTTGTAATTCACCCTGAGCCTGAAGAGTGCAAAATCCATTTGACCTGTATCTTACCATTATCAACTCGCCACAAGTCTCAGACCTTTTTAATGATGAACTGCTCTGACTGGTAATCACCTTTGGGCCTCCTGTTCCTTCTCTTTACGAATTAAAAAGAAGGCTGCAAAAACATCCTAGTGCAAGGTGCAAAAGCAACAGGAGAGGTTGGGAGCAGAAAACCATCGCAGTAGAGAATACAGATGACTAAAAATGCACTGGAACCATCTCCAGCCGGCCTCTAGTCTTGGGAAATTTAAGACTGAACAGAAAAGATGTAACAGCAGCGCACCGGGCCATGGAAAAACTGTGAGGAAAGGAACGATGGATGGATGTGTGTCTACCAGGGAGAGAAGGCTGCTGTACACCCACTGCACGTTAAAAGCACTCTTCGTTACAAGCACAGGAGGAATTAGAGGACATTGTTAAGGTACATGGACTAAGTAAGGTTGTTTGTTGTATTCTGAGAAAGGGTATGACTTAGGAGAGCATTATTTAAGGATCATGCATTTAAAAAGTACCTGTATATTGGGGCTAATCAGAAGCGTGGGGGAAATGACTCTGAAGACAAGTGAGGAGGGCCCGGTTCTCATAAAGCATATTTTCTGACAGAATGGAGCTGAGAGGAGAAGGAACACACATAAGTGACGGATGAAATCCATCAGGAGGATACGATTCGGGATCATTTGGAAGGGGCTGCAGGCAGGGATCTTAGGAAAGAAGGGATCTCTGCGAGGAAATGACCTTGATGGGCCTGAGGAAAAAAGGTGACGTGTGATCAGAGCAGGAGTGGAAGAGAGGAGAGAGGATTGACGAAGTCAGAGTACAGCAGGTCAGCGGCTCCGTGAAGACGAGTAAGAAATCAAGGGGCTTTCTTGTGTGTAGATTTGGGGGCCCAGCACCGCTTGTGATCTTTGACATTAGCTCTGGTAACCCTGATACGACCAGAGCTGTGTCTGAGCTGCCCACACGTGGAGTCCACGCCACGCTGGTGACATGAGTGTGCCATCCAGCTAGGCAGGAAGAATAACAGGAGGATACGGTCCCTACCTTCTAGGGGAAAAAAAGCAAGGTGCTAAGGAAAATCATGAAAAACACTCTTCAATACAGTTCTGGAATCCCTAGCCACAGCAATAAAGCGAGAAAAGGATATAAAAGATATCCACATAGGGAAAAAAGAAGTCAAACTATCCCTATTTGCAGATGACATGATCTTATACCTAAAAGACCCAAAATACTCTATCTCCAAGCTTCTAGAGCAGACCAGCCATGATGGCACAGCGGCAGCATGCAAAATTATCTCACAAAACGAGTAGCCTTTCTGTATACCAACAATGTACAAGCAGAAAAGGAAATCATGAAGACAACCCCGTTTGCAATAGCCTCAGGAAAAAAATACCTAGGACTTAACCTAACCAAAGATGTAAATGATCTTTATAGTGGAAACTATTAAAAACCTCAAGAGAGAAATCAGAGATGGAAGGACAACAGAAATGGAAAGACCTTCTATGTTCATGGATAGGTAGAATCAATATTGTGAAAATGGCCAGACTCCCCCAAAATGATATACAAATTCAGTGAAATCTCCATCAAAATCCCAATGATGTTCTTTACAAGATGCACAAAACAATGCCAAAATTCATATACAACCACAAAAGACCTAGTGCTTAAGGCAATTCTAGGCAAAAGAAAGAAAATGCAGGTGGCATCACGATGCCTGACCTCAAGATCTACCACGGAACTATAATAACAAAAACAGCTTGGTATTGGCACAAAAGTAGACCCAAAGATCAATGGAACAGATTAGAAGTCCTGGAAAGGAAAGCATACTCATACAGTTATCTGACATTTCACGAGAGAGTCAAGGGTATACAGTGGGGGGGGGGATAAAAACCCTATTCAATAGTTGATGTTGGGAAAAGTGGGCAACCCTATGAAAACTAAAAGCAGATGCTTGTTTGTTACTATGCACTAATATCAAGTCAAAGTAGATCAAAGACCTCCGTGTCAGACCTGAAACTTTAAGACGACTTGCAAGGCGAAGTAGGAGAAACTTTAGAAGTTACAAATGTCGGTAGAAAATTCTTGAAG